>NW_027171283.1:0-20866 GCF_036898095.1 Palaemon carinicauda
GTGTTTTTTTTTCAATTGTAGCATATTTTACATCTTTTTGGTTATATACACTCTGTTGCTTTATAAAATTATATGTTGAGGACACGTAGAGATATGGAGAAGTTTTATTTTGTATTTTGGTTGCTTGTTCCATTTATAGCGTGTTTTACATCTTTATAGTTTTACAAACTCTCTTGCTGTATATAATTTTATGTTATTAATAACAACTAGTTAAACTATTCGTTATCTGAAATTAATCAACATTGGTGTTCTTGATTCGTCCGTCATTCGAGTTCGTTTGTTTGTTTATCCTTAAACTATTGTTACGTCATAACAGAATTGTTTATTATATGACAGGAAGAATTCATATCTATGTTCAGTAGTGTACTGATTCATAGAGGGAATTTCCACAGAATAAGTTGTTTCAATTTCTAGCACAGTAGGGACGTCTGCTTAAGTCTATAGACTTATAAAGGAATAGTGAAGGCCATTGACACATTCGCCATGTAATGGTTGAATCATTATTGAATATATACACATTAACATACACACATATATTTTATATATATATATATATATATATACATACAGTGTAGAGAGAGAGAGAGAGAGAGAGAGAGAGAGAGAAAATAAAATTGTATAGTGTGCGTATAGGCCTATGTATTTTTGTATACATGCCTATGCTTATATATATATATATATATATATATGGATGATGAATGGAGAAGTATTGAATTAAAAGCCCGGGATAGATACGACTGGCGAAATCTAACCGAGGCCCTTTGCGTCAATAGGCGTACGAGGAGATGATATATATATATATATATATATATACATATACAGTGTTTGTATATATCTGAGTATATGGAAGACAGAGAATAATATATTGAAACCGTAACACCTTAGCTTCAGCGAACCCACACCTTTGTTGCTATACATTATTCCTTTCGGTATTACGGGAAGTAATTGCGTTAGTCAGCCAACACGCTGTGGCAGCTTGTATCCAGTTACGCCTTGTTACGTGTTCAGAAGGGGCTATTGCCTGTCTGCGGGGTGGCTTAGGGGCTTTTGTTATTGAGAGAGAGAGAGAGAGAGAGAGAGAGAGAGAGAGAGTTTTTGTGGTTAGCTTTGTGACCACAAAATTTAATTAACATCAACACACGTGTACTGTATATATGTATGCGTTGATATATATGTATATATGCTGTATATATTTACCTATAAAATATATATATATATATATATATATATATGTATATATGCTGTATATATTTACCTATAAAAATATATATATATATATATATATATTATATATATATGTATATTATATATATATATATTATATATATATATATATATTATGTATATATATATATATATATATTATATATGTATATATATATATTATATATGTATATGTTTATATATACTATATTATATATGTATGTATGTATGTATGTATGTATGAATGTGTGTATGTCTGTGTGTGCTGACTATGACTGACTGACCTGCGTACGTGTCGTTATTAGGTTGAATAATTCTTTTCGTTTATTATTATTATTATTATTATTATTATTATTATTATTATTATTATTATTATTATTATTATTATTATTAAAGAATTTTGTAAATCGCCTCATCCTAGTATTTTTCAATCAGATTTTTCGAGATAGGAATTGTAAGACTGTTCTACGTTACCATGAACATATTTTTAATTATGTATTCGCATCTCTCTCTCTCTCTCTCTCTCTCTCTCTCTCTCTCTCTCTCTATTTTAATTTTTTTTTCAAACTTGGGCTGTGCAAGGTGAATGGTTTTTCCTATATTTTTATGCATCATTATTATATTGTAATGGCCACAATGACCTTCTGGTTGTGTATGTGTTTAAGAAGGAAGTAATTTTTTAAAATGTTTCGTCCTTCCTGAACTGCCGTTAGACACCTAAAGAAAAAAATAACCTATGTGAGGCTTTGCTTCATATTCAAAAGACATGAGAAGATTGGGTTTAATGGACATACTCTTGAAAGAAGGATTTAAAAGGAATAAGAGGCGTGGTGTGTAACTCTGAACTCATTCCATGACGTCGAAAGCCAAACGGGACATTTGGTTGTTGGTTCTCATTCAACTAAATGATTGACCATATTTTATCATGGTCTTTCCTTTCCTGGTTACCAAACTTTACTTTTCCATCTCCAAGAAGTATAATAAGGCCCCCTTTTTCGGCTACCTGTTCTAGATACCTAAATGAGGCATTTAATTTCATATTCAACTAAATGACTGAGTATTTTTTATCAGTGCCTTTCCTTTCCTGGTCACCAAACTGGACTCTTCCATCTCCAAGAAGTGTAAGAAGGCCCCGTTTTTCGGCTACCTGTTCTAGATACCGAAATGAGACATTTAATTTCATATTCAACTAAATGATTGAGCATATTTTATCATATTCTTTCCTTTCCTGGTCACCAAACTTTACTTTTCCATCTCCAAGAAGTGTAATTAGGCCCCCTTTTTCGGCTACCTTTTTCTAGATACCTAAAAAGGACATTTTAATTCCATCACCTTAAGAGTTTTTCAAAATGATACTTCAGTAGAAGCCGTAAGACACTTTCAGTGGTGTCTTATAAGAAATTATAAATCTTTTATAATCGATTTGATAGCAATGATGATGCCTGTAAAATGCCGTTTAAGGAGAAATGATAAAACCACTTAAATGTTGCTTTAGAAGTTATTAAGAATTTAAATGGGGTTTTGTGAGGAAGGGTAAGTAATTAGAATGTTTTTTTTAGAGAATATAAAGCCCTTTAAATGGCTTTTTAAGATAAATTATAGTTCTTCAAATGTCATTTCAGGAGAAATTATAAAATCCTTTAAGATAGCATTTTAGGAGAACTAATACTACCTATGAATGGTAATTTTAGGTCAAGGATAAAACCCTTTAGATATTTTAGGAGAAATAGTAGTCCTTTTAAATGGTGTTTTATGATAAAGGATAAAACCCATTAAATGGTTTAGAAGAAATAGTAATTTTAAAGGGTGTTTTATTATAAGGGATAAACCCTTTAAATGGTTAAGGAGAAATAGTTGTCCTTTTAAATGGTATTTTGTGATCCAGGATAAAACCCTTTAAATGGTTTAGGGTAAATAGCAGTCCTTTTTAATTGGTTCTTATGATAAAGGATAAAACTTTTTAAATATTTAAGGAGAAATAGTTGTCCTTTTAAATGGTATTTTATAATATAGGATAGAACCCTTTAAATGGTTTAGAAGAAATAATTGTCCTTTTAAATATTATTTTATGATGAAGGGTAAAACCCTTTAAATGGTCTATGGTAAATAGTAGCCCTTTTAATTGGTGTTTAATGATCAAGAATAAAACCCATTAAATGGTTTAGGAAAAATAGCAGTCCTTTTAATTGGTTCTTTATGATAAAGGATAAAACTTTTAAATATTAAAGGAAAAATAGTAGTCCTTTTAAATGGTATTTTATAATATAAGATGGAACCCTTTAAAATGGTTTAGAAGAAATAATTGTCCTTTTAAATGTTAGTTTAGGGGTGAAGAGTAAACCCTTTAAATGGTCTATAGTAAATAGAAGTCCTTTTAATTGGTGTTTAATGATCAAGAATAAAACCCTTTAAATGGTTTACGAAAAATATTTGTCCTTTTAAATGGTATTTTGTGATAAAGGGTAAAACCCTTTAAATAGTTTAGGAGAAAAAGTTGTCCTTTTAAATGATATTTTATGGTGAAGAATAAAACCCTATGTTTTAGGAGAAATAGTAGTCCTTTTAAATGGTATTATATAAAACCCTTTAAATGGTTTAGGAGAAATTAATTGAACTTTTAAATGATATTTTATGAACAAGGCTACAGTAAAACCCTTTAAATGGCTTAGGAGAAATAGTCCTTTTAAATGGTATTTTATGAACAAGGTTAAAACCGTTTAAATGGGTTAGGAGAAATAGCAGTCCTTTTAGATGGTATTTTATAAAACCCTTTAAATGGTTTAGGATAAATAATTGTCCTTTTACATGATATATTATGATGGAGAAACCCCTTTAAATGATGTTTTTTTTCTGGGGCATGAGTGTAACAGAGACGCCTTTGGAGTGAAGCAGCCCTAGTAAGACAAGTGAGTCATTGGGTGCTGCGGTTTTCCTTATGGGGAACACAGGAAGAGGGCGAAGGTGGGGGGGGGGGGGGGGTAGCCTGAAGAGGATCGTTCATTCATTGGGATTTTGAGAAGTGATGAAAATTCTTCTTCTGATTATTATTATTATTATTATTATTATTATTATTATTATTATTATTATTATTATTATTATTTTATATCTTGAATATCTCAGACGATGTATTTATTCTAATATTGTTACTGTTCTTAAAATATTTTATTTTAATTGCTAATTTTTCTCTTTTTGTTTATGTTTCCTTTTTTCCTTTTCTCACTGGGCTATTTTCCCTTTTGGGGCCCATGGGCTTATAGCATCCTGCTTTTATAAGTAGGGTTGTAGCTTAGCAAGTAGTAATAATAATAATAATAATAATGATAATAATAATAATAATGATAATAATAATGATGATATACTTTCTGATAATATATGGACATATGCCATAACCTACCACTAGCATTGATATTTCCCATTTTTAATCATATTTTTGGAATATATACTTGTTTTTTTATAGCCAGCCAGCCAGCCAGTGGCGCCCTTGGGGAAAAGAAGCCCTTTGAGAGACGATGAGGCACAAAAGGAGAAGACAATGAGAGGAAAATGCATATGCTGGGGTCCTAAGGTGTGGGTTGGGGGGTGGGGGGTGGGGGGTTTCAGGAGCTTTAAGACTTTACTATATAGGATTCATGTTAAAATTGATCCTGCCGAAAGTGATGGGGGAAACAAACCAAAAATCCTTTTATTTTAACCCTCTCTCTCTCTCTCTCTCTCTCTCTCTCTCTCGGACTGTTTGATCTAGTTATCTGTTAAAACTTATATAAGATTTTTAAGAGTATGATGGCCTAAGCAAGGTATTCCTCATTCCCTGAAATATGACATTCTCTCTCTCTCTCTCTCTCTCTCTCTCTCTCTCGGACTGTCAGTTGTAGTTATTTGTTAAAACTTATATCCAATTTTTAAAAGTATGATGGCTTAAACCAGGTATTCCTCATTCCCTGAAATGGGACATTCTCTCTCTCTCTCTCTCTCTCTCTCTCTCTCTCTCTGTCATATGAGCAGCTAATTCCCTTGCAAAATGTTGAGTGCAAAGTTTAGTTAATAGAAGTTTACCAAGAATTTTTAAGTGAGGTGAGCGTATAATATCGTTAGGAGAGAGAGAGAGAGAGAGAGAGAGAGAGAGAGAGAGGGGGGGGTTGCAGGAATCTGAAATGTTGTGCCACTGAAGGTCACTCGTGGCCAGGTAAGCTCCCCTTTCGGTACCCCACAAAGGTTTCAAGTTTCTCTCTCTCTCTCTCTCTCTCTCTCTCTCTCTCTTTTAACCTGTAGACTAAATCTCAAGCCACTAAGTTCCGTCACACTATATATGACCAGTGAAAACATCTCACATGATTGAGTAATTGCCAATGTTTATGGTAGATGGCGTTAGCGGCGTTTGTTGTTGAGATGCTCAGATCCAGGAGATTAAGAACACGCCCTTGAACGCCGCTCGAATGCTTTGACTGAGGAGAGAGAGAGAGAGAGAGAGAGAGAGAGAGAGAGAGAGGGGGGGGGTGTTAGCGCTGTCAGTATCATGTATCTGGTGTTTTTCTAGTAAGCATGTGTGCAAATATAAATGTGATAGAGAGGAAGAGAGATTGGCGTTTTCAGTCTCAAGTATCTGATGTATTTTCTACTAAGCATTATTATGTAAATATAGGTTAAATGAGAGAGAGAGAGAGAGAGAGAGAGAGAGAGATGGCCTTGATTCTGTTGTCTAAAAGTTTTATCTGTGTCTTGGAGGTTGTTGTTGCCGTATAGGTGTTGTGTGGTTGGCACTCAAGACAGCAGCAATACTGAACTTGATTAGACTTTGTTGGGTTGTGGCTCCTCCTCCTCTTCCTCCTCCTCCTCCTCCTCCCTTGACGTCTTCTGCGTATAGAGCGAAATCATCTTGTACATCAATTGCGCTGTCAGTTTATACTACTCTTCTTCCTTTTTCTCGTCTCACTCTTTTCCTTTTTGTTTTATACGCGATTTTATGGTTTTGATATAGTTTTATCTTTGTGTTTCTTCTTGCAATTGCCATAAGGTATAGACGAAATTGTCATTAATTTTAGTTTTAAGATTGTTCTGTTTGGTGTAATATAGGCATGAAAATGCTTAATTGTCTTTTGACTTAATTATTTTGAGTTATTTACTCATGTTTTGTTTTGTTTTGTTGTTTTACATAATGTTTCTTTTCTCTGGACCATGTTTTTTAGACTGTTTACTTTAATTATTGTTTATTTGTAATCTTTCATAACTTTTCGTCCTCTTTGCCTTCATTTTCTACATGCTTTACACGTTTCATTAACTTTACTAATTTTTTTCGATCCTTTTGAAACTAATAAGAATTTTTTTTAGTCATTCATAATTGTTTCGTCTTATTTTCCTGTATTTTCAATTAGCATTATGCAGCATTTCGTTCACTTCACCATATTATTTTCCTTTGTGATCAATAATTTAGCTATTCGCCATAGCTTTTCGTTCAAGAGGCATTAACCCACAGTGTTACTAATGGTAGAGGAATAGTGCCACCAGTCATTCAGTACACTGTACGGTAGGCCACTCATGAATGGCAAAGGCAAGAGACAGCGACATTGCCCTATCGAGCAGGACAATGTCCTAGAGACCTGACCATATATACATATGATCAGCACCCAAGCCCCCTCTCTCCACCCAAGCTAGGACCAAGGAGGGCTAGGCAATGGCTGCTGATGACTCAGCAGAGAGACCTATAGGCTCCACCAAACCCCCCATCATTAGCTCACAAGGATGGTGATGTTGCAGCGACCAAAGAAACTAACGAGTTTGAGCGGGACTCGAACCCCAGTGTGGCGTTCACCAGTCAGGGACGTTACCACATCGGCCACCACAACCCTAATTGAAAAATGCATCTACGTTTAGCTCTACACACGTCACTCTTCCTTCATCTTACACACTTCAAAGATTCACAATTCACAAATCAGTAGGTGACCAGATAAGTTAATTAGTGTTCAAAGAATATTTCTATATAAGGATTAAACACCGTAACCCTGAAATAAGAGCCAATATGGCTACTTATTTAGCCAACAGAGGCTCAGTTGTGGCCATCCAATACTTTCATTCGAAGACTCCTGGATTCGATCCCAGTGTGAGGTTGTGAATTTATAGCCGTGGTATTTCAGTCAGCCTGATCTGTCAATCATCTTTCAGTCGATGGTTTTTGTGTAATGGATATGAGATAAGGGAAACCTTGTCTCTAAATTTTTTTTTGTTATTTTTTGTTTATTTTTTTTTTTTATTTTTTTTTTTTTTTGGTTTGGTTTACTTCAGAATAAGAACAAAAATAAATCTTCTAGGTTAAGTAAGCTTCTATTGATTGATTAGTTAATACCAACCTTTCGTTATGTTTATTACTGTCATGGTATGTTCCTATGAAGTGACTGACAGTAAAGATTTGGATAGGAAAATAAAGACGAATGCTTGATTAAGACAAGACCCTCATCTCGTTTTTTTAAGATAGGAGTTCTTGGCTTATAAATAAAGGCCCCCCCTCCACCTCAGTTTTCAAGAAGAGACTGTTGATACTTAATAGGCAGTGATTGATAACATGGCTACTGTGGTTATATTATGTTTCATGTGAAGGGCACGGAATGCTGATCTTGTTTCATAAGGTATTATATATATATATATATATAATATATATATATATATATATATTATGTATATATATACAGTATATATATATATATATATACAGTATATATATATATATATATATATATATTTATATCATATATATGTATATATACATCTGTGTCTGTGTATAATATATATATATGTATATATACATATATATATAAATATATATATATATATATTTATATATATATATATATATATAGAGAGAGAGAGAGAGAGAGAGAGAGAGAGAGAGATGTATGTATACATATGAATAAATAATCTTTTGTGAACTCATTTCTTGCATTTTTATAAGGATGTTGGCATTTCCTTTATTATGCAAAACTATCAGAAGTTAATTTAAAACTGATGAAATTTTTTTCCTGATTAGTTACGATGCAAAAAAAAAAACATTATTTCTGCTGATTAGAATTAAAACTGCAAAAACATTATAACAATTGTCATTTGTCTCTTATGAGTACTAAGGAAGAAAGCTGAAAGAGCTTATAAAGCCTCTCTCTCTCTCTCTCTCTCTCCTCTCTCTCTCTCTCTCTGTGGTTTTTGTAGAAGTTGCTCAACCTTTCCCATGTTGGTTTGGTTTTCTTGTGTGGTTTAATATGGATGCTTTTACATGTTGATTGATGTTTAATTTCTTCTTCTTCTTCTTCTTCTTCTTCTTCCTACATTTTGCTTTGGAAATTTAAACATTTTTTTTTAACAAATACTGTGAAACAAATCATTTATGTTCTTAGAATTTTGTAATTTCTGTATTAAACTACATTGTGCTATATTGTCAAACTAATTAATGAAGTTATAAATGTACAATGAATGTAACCATTTTCAGTCTTCTATATTTCAAGGTTGATTTTATAATTAATTTTTAAGTAATTACATTTGAAATCCTCATTATTCCCACATCATAAAACAGACGTTATATTACATTTTGAAACGAAAATGAAAATCCACAAGATCTTTATTACAGAATTTATACTGATCAGTTTTTTATAGTAACAATTTTCATCAAAAGCAAAATCCAAAAACTATATGAGTTTTTATAGTTTATATATGAAATATTTATTTTGATATTGTTACTGTTCATAAAATATTTTCTATTGTTGATTACTATTCTTGTACTTTCCTTATTTCCTTTCCTCACTGGGCTATTTTCACTGTTGGAGCCGTCATGTTTATAGCATTTTGCTTTTCCATCTAGGCTTGTAGCTTAACAAGTAATAATAATAATAATAATAATAATAATAATAATAATAATAATAATAATAATCTCCCATTTCCACTTCCTTCTGCTCTCCAACCTCTGAGACACAAGCGCTTTGGTTATTCAATCCGAATTTCATGAATAGAAATGAATTACAATTTAATGGACACCCCACGAACTTTATTCATCATTAGACCCCTTTACTTAAGGGCGTTCATCACCTGAGCGGAATGGGATTCGTGGTCTGTTCATTCCTCTTAACAATGTCACTTTCTTCGGGCCTAATTCGCTAATGGCCTCCCGCACGCGAGAGATAACAAACGTTGTTAACGACCTTCATATATCTCAATTCTGGGAGAGAGAGAGAGAGAGAGTGAGAGAGAGAGAGAGAGAGAGAGAGAGAGAGAGAGAGAGTTATAAGTATTTTGAATGTCTCAAAAACTCCATTTAGGTTTGGATAGAGCGAAATAGTTTAAACGTTCAGAGAGTTTTGTGATCTTGTCTGACTCATTCTTGAGAGAGAGAGAGAGAGAGAGAGAGAGAGAGAGAGAGAGAGTTATAAGCATTTTGAATGTCTCAAAAACTCCATTTAGGTTTGGATAGAGCGAAATAGTTTAAACGTTCAGAGAGTTTTTATGATCTTGTCTGACTCATTCTTGAGAGAGAGAGAGAGAGAGAGAGAGAGAGAGAGAGAGAGATTAGCATTGCTGATTCGTAGCTGCACATTTGTTTGTTGGATTGCTCATGCGCACTGATTACGACTAATGTGACTGTATGTTGGAATGGTACGGGGAAGGAATTGTTTGGAATTTGGAATGACACGGGGTATGGTTTGGAATTTCAATTTTACATTGGCAGAGATAATTTTTATTTACTATTTTTTTTATCATGTGTTTGTTTCTATCTTTCATACTGATATTCTATTTAGTCTTTTGAACTCCCAGGCTTTTAATATTGTAGAGTTGCAGTGTATATATTTTGCCCTTAAACCGTAATATTTAAGCCTCCTGTATTTAATTTACACGTAAAACGTCTGTTTGTGGATATGTATGTAAACTATTATATTTGTTTATTTAGTCTTTGAGCTCTATCTCTTATCTGTAAATTTCATAGTCGGCAAACGTAAGATTTTCATGTCCTGTAATACCAAATGTTAACTAGTAATGATAATAATAACTTGATATTTATAAGTCATTCTTACATCGGCAAAGCTAAAAAAAAATCCGCTAACTTAATAACCATCAAGTTTTTGTTTTGCCTGATGATTCTTATCAAAATTACGTAAGAAAATAAAAAGATGATGATACAGCATTTTTGTATGTTTTAAGATCGCATATACAGTAGTTGTATCACGATTTAACTCAATTCTTTATTTTTTTCCGAAATAACCACCAAGTTTTTGTTTCGCCTGACGATTCTTATCAAAATTACGTAAGAAAAGAAAAAGGTTCGACTTAATGATTCAGCATTTTCATAAGCTCTAACATGGAATATAGTTGTATTTTCTCCTCTCTTTTTGTTTGCTGATATGCATGTTATCATCATTATTAAGCGTTAATGCTATTGTGATTTTATTACCCAGACCTTAGAACCTCTGTGGTCAACCTGCTAATTGATGTTTGTAATATATCACTGATATTATTGCATATCTCATCTTTTATTATTATTATTATTATTATTATTATTATTATTATTATTATTATTATTATTATTATTATTATTATTATTATTTCCCTGTTGGAGCCCTTGGGCTTACAGCATTCCTGCTTTTCCAACTAGGGTTGTAGCTTAGCAAGTAATAATAATATTATTATTGTTGTTGTTTTGTTGTTATTTACTACTATTCTATTTAGGCAGTCCAAATATGGCCTGCCAGTTAAGTACTTAGTAAGCTTTTGAATTGCAAAGTGAAATTATTATTATTATTATTATTATTATTATTATTATTATTATTATTATTATTATTATTGTTGTTGTTGTTGTTATTATTATTCACATTTGATCTATCATAAACAAACTCATTGGAACTGAATTAGCTCATGTTGGTGAAATTATTATTATTATTATTATTTTTATTATTATTATTATTATTATTATTATTATTATTATTATTATTATTATTCACATTTGATCTATTATAAACAAACTCATTGGAACTGAATTAGGTCATGTTGGTGAAATTATTATTATTATTATTATTTTTATTATTATTATTATTATTATTATTATTATTATTATTATTATTATTATTATTATTATTATTCACATTTGATCTATTATAAACAAACTCATTGGAACTGAATTAGCTCATGTTGGTGAAAATTATTATTATTATTATTATTTTTATTATTATTATTATTATTATTATTATTATTATTATTATTATTATTATTATTCACATTTGATCTATTATAAACAAACTCATTGGAACTGAATTAGCTCATGTTGGTGAAATTATTATTATTATTATTATTTTTATTATTATTATTATTATTATTATTATTATTATTATTATTATTATTATTATTCACATTTGATCTATTATAAACAAACTCATTGGAACTGAATTAGGTCATGTTCGCGCGACAGCTGTGGGAATGACGCAATCGCCAATGCTTTTTGTTTTCCCTTGACCGGTTTTTTATTGTCAACCATTGCTCGAGGTGGTGTCTTGTCCGGCCAGTGTGTGTGTGTGTGTTTGTGTGTGTGGTGTCCTGGGGATGTGGTGGAGGTGGGGGGAGGGGGGGGTGGGTGGCTTGGGGAGGTGACCACATGTTAGTCATTAAGGGATGTGAAGGGGTCTTCCAGATGGCCTTTTAGAGAATGATAAATGCGAGATATATATCGTACAGGAAAGCTGTGTGACGTCACTATGCCGACGATGGAAGATAATAGCTTATGCAATGTTTCCTCCTACCTAATACAGATTTATTCCCCTGTAAATGCACTCTTAAGTATATTCGATTAATACCTACACTGTTTAAAAAATCCGTAATTTTAATCGGAAATTATCGGTAAAAATCTGTTTATAGCCGTATTTCAGTAAAATAGAGGCGACCGTAATTTTACCATACTAAGTATACTCGGTTAACACCTAAACTGTTTAAAAAATCCGTAGTTTTAATCGGAAATTATCGGTAAAAATCTGTTTATAGCCGTATTTCAGTAAAAATATAGGCGACCGTAATTTTACCGTACAATGTGATTATGTTTTATTGGTAGGTGACCGTAATATCACTCCTATACGTCAATATATATGTCTTCAAAATTGTAAAAATCCTGGAATATAAGTTGCCAGGCATTTCCGTCTTTTAATGCAATTTTTTAATAGTGTATCAACACGTTCACGCCCCTCTTAGGCACCCGTATATACATTCGCTTTTTTTTTCATTTTACTTTTCCATACACATATACTGTACATACTATACATATATTGAGCCATATATTCACCCATGGCATTCACATATGGTTTGAGAGATATACAGTATTCCCTAACAAAAAAAAAAAAATTAAAAAGAAAGCCTCATTAATCCACTTATAAATAAACAAACACTCCTTCCAAACACCTGAATAAATGCCGATCTAAAAATCTCGCACAAACACTCACACGTTGCCTAACACAAACGCCCCTGAAAATTAGTTCGAGGTCGAGCATAAATAATGTATGATGGGGTTAGCGGCGAGATGCGATTTTGTGAGAAAGAGGATAAGATGTTGCATGACAGCGTAAAGCAAAACGTGTTTTTTTCTTTAATGTCTGGATGTGTTTTTGCGAAACAATGCTGGGGAGAGAGAGAGAGAGAGAGAGAGAGAGAGAGAGAAGAGGATTTCTTTGTATTGGTGGCAGATTTTGTAATTGCAATGTGGTAGAGGTGAAGTTAAAAGGAGTTGAAAAAACGTGAGAGAGAGAGAGAGAGAGAGAGAGAGAGAGAGAGAGAGAGAGATTTCCTTGTATTAATATCAGGTTTTGTAATGGCAATGGGATATAGGGCATATTAAAAGGAGTTGAAAGAACATATTTAAAATTAAGAGAGAGAGAGAGAGAGAGAGAGAGAGAGAGAGAGAGAGAGAGAGAAAGGAGTTTCTGTGTAGAGAAAGGGAAGAAGATTTCCTTGTTTTGGTGGCAGATTTTGTATTTGCGTTGGGGGTGGAAAGGAGTTGAAAGAACGTATTTAGAATTGAGAGAGAGAGAGAGAGAGAGAGAGAGAGAGGAGAGGGAGGGAGAGAGAGAGAGAGAGAGAGAGAGCACCGTTATTAATCGCCCTATAATTTGTGTACACAAAGAAGTAGTACGTACAAAGGAAGTAGGAGAAAGCAACTGACAGCTCGCCAGAGAAAGGAGGAGACCGGTTCGATCTGCAATCCACACGTTCGATGCTCATGAGTCATACATCTCTCTCTCTCTCTCTCTCTCTCTCTCTCTCTCTCTCTCTCTAGAAGTGACCCAGGAAGTGGTAACGCCAGAGAATCTTCATTCAATCAATAGGTGTCTCTTAATTTCTCTTTATATCCCCTGGCGTATCTTTGTCGAACTTATGTTTTTATGAGGATGTGAGACACACACTAGATTTGTGAGGATTTCCCTTGCTTTTAAAGGCTGCCCATGAATGGCAGAGGCCCTACCAAGCAGGACAATACCCTACAGACTGACCATATGTACATATGATCAGCTCCCAAACCCCCCTCTCCAACTAAGCCAGGATCAAGGAGGGCCAGGCAATGGATGCTGATAACTCAGCAGATAGACATAGAGGCTCCCCCCAAACCCCTATCCTTTTGCTCACAAGGATGGTGAGATTGCAGCGACCTAAGAAACTAACGAGTTTGAGCGTGATTCGAACCTCAGTCTGGCGTTCACCAGTCAGGGACGTTACCACATCGGCCTTTCTTTGTACGGGAATAAGGTCATTGCTAAATAAGTGATTGCCTCAATATTTGTATGTCATGTCCGTGCTTCGTGGTGTCTCGGGGGGGGGAGAGAGAGAGAGAGAGAGAGAGAGAGAGAGAGTGTTATTCGGTTTTAAATTTCCCTGCAGTGGTGTATGAACATATCCCTTTGAAAGCTTTGTCTGTGTGTGAGAGAGAGAGAGAGAGAGAGAGAGAGAGAGATTGCAGTTTTAAATTCCACTGTGTTTATGTTCATATGTGTATGAGCATATCCGTTTGAAATCCTTGTCTGGGAGAGAGAGAGAGAGAGAGAGAGAGAGAGAGAGAGAGGCCCTTTGAAAGGTTTGCGTGCCTTCCGATCCATCCCACTTCAGAGTGCGACCGCTAAATTATTGCTGTGAAAAATGGAACATTGTCCCTTCAGTCAGTCACGCCCCCAAAGTTTTTCAGAGCCCAATGGGTCTCCCTGGGTTCTCTGAATGTGGAGGGGGGGGGGATAATGCATTTCTTGTTCGTGGACTATTCATCAATTGTAAAAGGCAGTTGGGTGAGTAACTACATGTTTACGTGTTTATTAGAACCAAGATATATGTCTCCACAAGGCACTATAAGAGTTGGAAGACTCAGGCCTTCATGGCTGAGGACTATGAAATGCGAAGTAGGTGATGATGAATGGATAAGTATTGAATTAGAATCTGAAGATAGAGATGACTGGCGAAATCTAACCGAGGCCATTTACGTCAATAGGCGTAGAAGGAGATGATGATGATGAGATACATGTTTACTGTAGGCTCTAGTGCCTTTAAATATGCGGCCCAGAGACTATACAATAAGCTCCTACAAGACATCTAATAATTGAAGAAATTAAGGCTTTCATGAGGAAACTGAAGACTTTCTTATCCCGTGATTGTTGTGACAGTGATGATCAAACAGTAAGCGAACAATTGTATTGTGAAATGTTAAATACTCCAGAATGAACTTCATAAAACGACCGTGGAGGTCTTGTAGAGAGTTAGGGTTCTCCTGTTTCACAGGGCCAGATAAGCAGCCCTTAAAGTAAAGTATTTACGTTTGCTGTGTACATGGGAACTATTTTTCACATATTTTCTTGACTCTTTTTCAATTTTCATATAGCATCTTCGACTTCAAAATGGAGGAATTGCTATATAAGCAAGTAACAAGAATAATCGAAAATTACAGACCTCCACCAATGGAAATTGTCAATAGTGTAGACAAGTCTACGGACCAAGCTATCCCTTTTTCACACACATGCAGTATATGTGTGTATATATATATATATATATATATATATATTTTGATATTAAAGGAATCTACTGATTCTTGTACAGGTTTTCCTGCTTTCCTTGTTTTATTTGCTATCATGCACTTATGTCCTTTGAAGATAAACCTCCGGCACTGAAGATTGTCAACACTTATTCAAATCTACGGACCAATCACTACCTCTTTCATAGTTTATCTTAAAATAATTTACCGATTCCTGTACAACTTTTCCTGCCTTCCCTCTCTTGTTTTATTTGGTATCATGCACTCTTGTCCTTCGAAGATTATAAACCTCCGGCAATGAAGATTATCAACGCTTTACTCAAATCTACGGACCAAGCTCTCCCTTTTTCATATAAGCATTAAAAGAATTTACTGATTCTTGTATAACTTTTCCTGACTTCCCTCTCTTGTTTTATTTGGTATCATGCACTCCTGTCCTTCGAAGATTATAAGCTTTCGGCAATGAAGATTGTCAAAACTTATTCAAATCTACGGACCAAGCTCTCCCCTTTTCATATAAGCATTAAAAGAATTTACTGATTCCTGCATAGCTTTTCCTGACTTCACTCTCTTGTTTTATTTGGTATCATGCACTCATGTCCTTCGAAGACTATAGACCTCCGGCAATGGAGATTGTCAATAGTGTACACAAGTCTACGGACCAATCTCTCCCTTTTTCATAGTCTATCTTAAAAGAATTCACTAATATTCCTGTACAACTTTTCCTGCCTTCCCTCTCTTGTTTTATTTGGTAACATGCACTCCTGTCCTACTCTTTCACCTCCTCCCCTCCCATCCCCTTCTCCCCTCCTCTCCCCTCCCCTCATCCATATCGTGATTTACCTGGCGAGTGGGCTCAGGTAACCTGATCCGGTCACGGTCGTCACGTGATTTGGCACTCTCAGCTCTGAATGCGTTATGGCCTCGCTATTTTGGTTATTCAGTTTTTCTTTTTTCTTTTGAGGGAGAAAGTGGTAGCTTTCCTGTGATGTTATCATGCCGGGTCCACTGTTTAAAATTGTTTTTTTACTTATACGGTGGTTTTTGTTTTTATTGAGTGACATAATAGTATTTTATTATTTTATTAATTGTTATAACGAGTTTTTTTATGTGTGAGTCTTTTGTTTATTAGCTGTGTGAGGGAGAACGTGGTTGCTTATCTGTGATGCTATCATGCCGGGTCCACTGTTTAAAATTGAGATTTTCTTTTATTTATACGTTTGTTTGTGTTTTCATTGAGTGACATAATTGTCTTTTTTTTTTATTGTCATAACTGGAGTTTTTATATGTGAATATTATAGTAACTCACTGTTTTGCCTTTTCATTAAGCGCCATAATTGTTTAAAATTAAGGAGTTATTTTATTTATACGTTGGTTTGGGTTTTGATTGAGTGACACAATTGTATTTTTTTATTAATTGTCATTGAGTGAGTCTTTTATTTATTCACTGTTTTACCTTTTCATTAAGCCCCATAATTATACTTATGTGACACGTAGTGTTGCTGGTTTTGCCTGACCCTATGCTAAATTTAAGCTGGGTTTATGTATATTTTCATACATACTTTAAATAAATAAGTACAGACATGCACGTATACGATAGTTTACATAAATACTTTAGTAGTACATAATAGGCATTTGTGTATTTATGTATACTTTTATTATTTTTCATATATAATGTAAATATATATATATATATATATATTACATATGTATATATATACATATGTATATATATACATATATATATATATATATATATATTGTACAAATATATGTATATACATGTTATTTTTCATACACAATACATATGTAAGTACAAATATATGTACATATGCTAAAAACAATTAAACATACGTACATACATAAACCGTACATACATGCATACATATGTATATTCAGATATACCTTTATAATCACTGTTTATCGTTGCGCCAAATGCAATTGTGCAGTTGAATCCAGCAACAATGCCTCGTTCCATTACAGCTTTTGTTACAAAAGCTGAAATTTGTGACTCTGAAAATAGCGAATGCAATTTTTCTGCATTAATGCCATTGTGCTTGTTTGAAGCGAATACCCGTTATTTTTGCATAGCAAGTGTGAGTCAATCTCTCTCTCTCTCTCTCTCTCTCTCTCTCTCTCTCTCTCTCATTTCTTTTTGGTAGAATTTTGATAAACAGAATTTTTGTTTTCCTTATCCTTACAAGTATGTATGTATGTATGTATGTATACATACACATACATACATATATATATATATTTATATATATATATATATATATATATGTGTGTGTGTGTGTGTGTGTGTGTGTGTTTGTGTGTGTGCATGTATATTTATGCATTTGTTTGTTTGTTTGTGTGAGTATATGTGCATAGAATGTACATAAATTATCCCTTGTCCTAGAGAAAAATACAAAACTAATCTTAAATAGATATGATACTGATAAGAACTCTAATCATACGACTCTCTCTCTCTCTCTCTCTCTCTCTCTCTCTCTCTCTCTCTCTTTCAAATACGTTCCATCAACTCCTTTTTAAACTTTCCCTCTATCGCATTGCAATTACAAAATCTGCTATAAATACCAGGTAATATTCTTCCATTTCTCTACAAGGAAACTCACTCTCTCTCTCTCTCTCTCTCTCCTCTATCTCTCTCTCTCCTCTCTCTCTCTTTCAAATACGTTCCTTCAACTCCTTTTAACTTTCCTTCTATCGCATTTCAATTACAAATTCTGATATAAATACAAGGAAACTCTCTCTCTCTCTCTCTCTCTCTCCTCTCTCTCTCTCTCTGCACCCAAATCCATGGAAAATGCACGACCCATGCAATAGGAAAGAAAGAAACGAACGAAGCTACCCCCCTGGCGTATGACGTATAGCCTTCTGCTCTGGTAGGCAGCCTGCCATTAGAGGCCACGCATCCGTGAAAATGCCACTCACGCAGACGGGGGGCGCTCACGGAAGATGCGAGTTTTTTTTTTTTTTTTTTTTTTTAGCGAGGTCTTTATGCCATATTTTGTTGTAGGAGAAATGATTTTTGTTGTTTTAGTTATTGTTTTTTTTCTTGCTGTGGATGGTATTTTATTGTTTTTTTTTTTGTGAGGTCTTTATTTATGCCATATTTTGATTTAGGAGAAATGGTTGTTTTTGTTGTTGTTGATATTGTTGCTGTTTTGTTTTCTTGCTGTGATTGTTTTTTTTTTTTTTTTTTTTTAGCGAGGTCTTTATGCCATATTTTGTTTGTAGGAGAAATGATTTTTGTTGTTTTAGTTATTGTTTTTTTTCTTGCTGTGGATGGTATTTTATTTTTTTTTTTTTTTTTTGTGAGGTCTTTATTTATGCCATATTTTGATTTAGGAGAAATGGTTGTTTTTGTTGTTGTTGATATTGTTGCTGTTTTGTTTTCTTGCTGTGATTGTTTTTTTTTTTTTTTTTTTTTTTTAGCGAGGTCTTTATGCCATATTTTGTTGTAGGAGAAATGATTTTTGTTGTTTTAGTTATTGTTTTTTTTCTTGCTGTGGATGGTATTTTATTGTTTTTTTTTTTTGTGAGGTCTTTATTTATGCCATATTTTGATTTAGGAGAAATGGTTGTTTTTGTTGTTGTTGATATTGTTGCTGTTTTGTTTTCTTGCTGTGATTGTTTTTTTTTTTTTTTTTTTTTTTTAGCGAGGTCTTTATGCCATATTTTGTTGTAGGAGAAATGATTTTTGTTGTTTTAGTTATTGTTTTTTTTTTCTTGCTGTGGATGGTATTTTATTTTTTTTTTTTTTTTTTGTGAGGTCTTTATTTATGCCATATTTTGATTTAGGAGAAATGGTTGTTTTTGTTGTTGTTGATATTGTTGCTGTTTTGTTTTCTTGCTGTGATTGTTTTTTTTTTTTTTTTTTTTTTTTTAGCGAGGTCTTTATGCCATATTTTGTTGTAGGAGAAATGATTTTTGTTGTTTTAGTTATTGTTTTTTTTTCTTGCTGTGGATGGTATTTTATTGTTTTTTTTTTTGTGAGGTCTTTATTTATGCCATATTTTGATTTAGGAGAAATGGTTGTTTTTGTTGTTGTTGATATTGTTGCTGTTTTGTTTTCTTGCTGTGATTGTTTTTTTTTTTTTTTTTTTTTTAGCGAGGTCTTTATGCCATATTTTGTTGTAGGAGAAATGATTTTTGTTGTTTTAGTTATTGTTTTTTTTCTTGCTGTGGATGGTATTTTATTGTTTTTTTTTTTTTGTGAGGTCTTTATTTATGCCATATTTTGATTTAGGAGAAATGGTTGTTTTTGTTGTTGTTGATATTGTTGCTGTTTTGTTTTCTTGCTGTGATTGTTTTTTTTTTTTTGTTTTTTTTTTAGCGAGAGGTCTTTATGCCATATTTTGTTGTAGGAGAAATGATTTTTGTTGTTTTAGTTATTGTTTTTTTTCTTGCTGTGGATGGTATTTTATTGTTTTTTTTTTTTTGTGAGGTCTTTATTTATGCCATATTTTGATTTAGGAGAAATGGTTGTTTTTGTTGTTGTTGATATTGTTGCTGTTTTGTTTTCTTGCTGTGATTGTTTTTTTTTTTTTTTTTTTTTTTTTAGCGAGGTCTTTATGCCATATTTTGTTGTAGGAGAAATGATTTTTGTTGTTTTAGTTATTGTTTTTTTTCTTGCTGTGGATGGTATTTTATTGTTTTTTTTTTTTTGTGAGGTCTTTATTTATGCCATATTTTGATTTAGGAGAAATGGTTGTTTTGTTGTTGTTGATATTGTTGCTGTTTTGTTTTCTTGCTGTGATTGTTTTTTTTTTTTTTTTTTTTTTTTAGCGAGGTCTTTATGCCATATTTTGTTGTAGGAGAAATGATTTTTGTTGTTTTAGTTATTGTTTTTTTTCTTGCTGTGGATGGTATTTTATTGTTTTTTTTTTTTTGTGAGGTCTTTATTTATGCCATATTTTGATTTAGGAGAAATGGTTGTTTTTGTTGTTGTTGATATTGTTGCTGTTTTGTTTTCTTGCTGTGATTGTTTTTTTTTTTTTTTTTTTTTTTTTTTTTTCGATTTTTGGTAAGTTCTTTATGTATGCCATATTTTGTTATACATATTTTGTTTGTAGAAGAAACGGCTGTTGCTATTGCTGTTGTTGTTGTTATTATTGTTGTTGTTGTCGTTGTTATTACAATTGTTTTTTTCTTGCTGGGGATGCTGTTTTATTGCTTTTTTTTTTGGTGAGGTCCTTTATTTATGCCATATTTTGTTGTAGGAGAAATGATTGTTGTTGTTGTTACGGTTTTTTTTCTGGCTGTGGGTGCTGTTTTATTGCTTTTTTTGTACCGAGGTCTTTATTTATGCCATATTTTGTTGTAGGAGAAACGGCTGTTGTTGTTGTTGTTGTTGTTGATGTTTTGTTTTCCTTGCTGTGAGTGTTTTTTTTTTCCCCCGTTTTTTGGTAAGGTCTTTATGTGTGCCATATTTTGTTGTAGGAGAAGCGACTGTTGTTGTTGTGGTTGTTATTGTTTTTTTTTTTCTTGCCGTGGTTGCTGTTGTATTGCCTTTTTTTGGCGAGGTTTTTATGCCTGCCATATTTTGTTGTAGGAGAAACGATTGTTGTTATGGTTTTTTCCTTGCTGGTGTTGCTGTTGTAGTTATTTTTTTGTTGTTGTTGCTTGAAAGAATATGGGACAAAC
>NW_027171284.1:0-15000 GCF_036898095.1 Palaemon carinicauda
AATGTTTTCTTATCTGGAATATTTTTTTTTTTAATTAAAGCTTGGTAATAATTAGAAGTGCTAGTAATTAAGCCTTTGTGCTTTCTAGAAATTGTTTAAACAATTCTTCTTTGCTCAAGGGGTTAACTTACAGCACTGCAATTGTTCAGTGGCTACTTTCCTCTCGGTAAGGGTAGAAGAGACTCTTTAACTATGGTAAGCAACTCTTCTATTGTTCTCTAGTCTTGAGTAGTGCCATAGCCTCTGTCCCATGCTTCATCTGTCTTGGATTAGAGTTTTCAATATTAAACTTACCCGATAATCATGTAGCTGTCAACTCCGTTGCCCGACAGAATTCTACGGGAGGGATACGCCAGCTATCACTATACTAGAAGGGGGTGTACTCACAAGCGCCACCTGTGGCCAGGTACTACAGTACTTGTTGTTGTCGCCACCTGCACTTTTTCCTCTGTCGTGCTTCCGGCTAGACGTTCTTGGATACGCTTATGATTTTGGAGTATTGTTCACGGTTTGGTGAAGTATTTCTCTAAAATTTGCAGCTATTCCCTATACTGGAAACTTCTATGTTAGCTTAGCTAGCGTTTGGAATTAATTTAATTTTTATGGTGACGAAGAGAGTATGAACTCTCTTTCACCTTTCAATGGCCGACCCTTCCCTTAGACGGAAGTGTTGGTGTCTAAGAGAGTATAGACTCTCTTTCTTAGTTTTGTTATAGATTTATTTTATATCTCTCCGCCTTTTATAGGCCTCTTCGATTAACTTACTTTTATTATAAACTTATTAAAATTAATTTTTATATTTGTTTATATTCGACCTTTCCTAATAGTAGGCGGTCTTTTCTTGGTACCGAAGTTAATTAACATTGAGCCCGTCATTCGGTTGTACCTGTTAACATATTATGCTATTTTAATGTTTTTGAAAGAATTTCTTTGATAGTCTCGTACTGTTTTCAAAGTTGAACTAACGTTTTGTTTTGTCTCTGCAGTTGTTGACGTTCAGAACGTTCAACTTGCGCTCTATCGTTACGATAGAGAGAGAATTTTCACGGTGTCACGTTGCAGTAAGAGTAACTGTGTCTAGCGTTTTGTTCATTCTTTCTTAACTTAATGGTTTTAATTCTAATAAAGGAACTTTTCATTTTGGAAATATTTCAGTTTTTTCCTTTAACAATAATATGTTTTAACGATATATATGATTGGGCTCTTCTCTCAGGTTCTAAGTCAAGAGAGAGAGAGAGAGAGATAGAGACGGAGGGAGAAAGAGGAGGATAAACGTTTCATTCAAGCGAGTAACGTTGTTATCGTTTTTGCTCTTCTCACTAGTCTCTTTAGGGGAAGAAGGTAAACGTTTCTAGAGTGATCTAGTGTTTAGTCTCTTTCCAGCCACTGAATTATTTATCTTTCATTAGATTTTTCTGTTACATTGTAATTCTGTTTTCGCAATTACTAACTTTTGAGAAAGGATAGAATTGCGTGTTTCAGGTACAAACCACTTAAAGTTTCGAGTTCAGTGAAATAAGTGCAAAACAGAAAATCAAAGTGATAAGTGATTAGCGCAAAGTGTGTCAGTGTTGTGCGTGAGGGTACTTCTGTGCGTGCCAGTCGTCCTCCCAGTCCGGGACCTCTTGCAAGCTCCCAAGCCCAGGGGAGAAGCAATGTCGAAGGGCAAAAGGGTTCGGCAGGCCTTGATCGGCGCACAGAAGTATCCTCGGTGGTTGCGGGCGTGTCTTACAGAGACCGTCACTCCCCACCCGCAGACGATTGAGCCCTTATTTTGCTCGTCTGCAGAAGAAATTTCGGGGAGAAAACGCTGGTCTCAGGTCTCAAGACCTCTTAAACGTAAAGTCCAGACCTATGCCAGACGTACGAAGTTAGAGTTCAACAACCCGGATGCAGTCATTGGGTTAGCTCTGACTCGCCGCAGTCATCAGTTGAATGCACTCCGCCTAAGAGGAGTAAGGTTCTGCCACAACAGATCTCTGCTGTTAAGGCTTTACCTCAGCAGACCTTAGTGTCTGCCGACCCCAAGTTGACTCTACTGCAGTCCATGCAGTCACAACTTACGGTCTTGATGCGTGAGTGTCAGGCTTGAGAAGGTTGCGCCTCCTCCTGCGCTCGCTCGCCTGACCGCAGTACTGCCTGCCAGGCGTACGATGTTGAGCCACGTTCTGAGTTTACTGTTTCCAGTGGTGTGCAGCTCCCTCCGCCTTCCTTAAGGCAACCTCAGCAATGGGAACAGGAGGCTTATACCTCTCTTCCTCCGCTTCCACTTGCTGTTCCACCAGTGAGGCAACACTCGCTTGAGGTACAACAACCTCTCCCATCCATGAGTCAGTCTCCTCAGCTCTCGCTGCAGCGAGCTCAACCCTCCTCAAGGCAAGCACCTCAACACCTTAGCCTTGCGCCTCAGGAGCCTCAACTTGCGAGACATTTACTGCGTTCTGCGCAGCCACTACCTCATCGCTCTCAGCTCACACCGCAGGAACCTCAACTCGTTCCTCAGGAACTTGCTACCTGCCGCATCCGCCAACCACTCAGCAAGCGCAACCCTTGAGTTCAGCCACTCATGCCAGGAGTCAGCCTCCTCCACCATGCGCCTACCTTCTGCTACTTCTTTTGATCAGCCTTTGCAGACTGAGCCTCAGGTGTTCCCTCAACAGAGTCTTGAAGAGGAAACCACAACTATTGTTGTTCCAGCTCGTTCTGACTCTGCTGTTCAGCATACCTTACCTCCATTTTCAAACATTATGATAATGGAGGTTATTTGTATTACTTATTTAAAATATATTTGTATTCCTTGCAATATATTTTTAACAAATCGCAAATATGGCAAAATCATGAGTTATGAATGTAAGGTAATATTATGTTGATATTAAACCCCTTGCAAGCATGCATGTAGTAATGCAGTGTTGCCAACAGGGCGAGTTTCCCTTTCCGGAGGTGAAGTAGATTATAGTACATTTAGTGTAGCTTAATTCTACGATTATCATGCCGGCTATCAAATTCATCAACAAAACAGTCTAAATCAATTCCCTCGGCACGTGCACTTTCAATGGACGGTAATGCGATATTACTCACTCTAGCACTGGTCATGGAATTTCTAACATGCAACACGCTCTGCTTACCTTACAGCATGCTCTACATACAGCATGCTCTGCATACAGCATGCTCTGCTTACAGCATGCTCTGCATACAACAGGCTCTGCATACCTTACCGCATGCTTCTCAGTCACACATCTTTGGTTGTTGCCAACTCACTAGACTGTCAAGCAGTTTCTTAACGTTGCCTTCTAGTCTGCTGCGTTTGCACAGTGTAACCCTCACTGAGAGATCTTAGCTTTTCTCGGATATGGTCCCTGTAGATGAGAAAGTGCTTTTCTCCCCTCCTTCTGATATTCCCTTGAGGACTCTGTCATTTGGAGAGGAGCCTTTAGCTGCGTAGCCTCCTATGGACTTTTATTTAAGCATAACATGCTTCCAGGGAAGGTAATTGTCCCACTTCAGTCGCTAATCCCGTCTGTTACCACACCTGCTCCCATAGTCCTTGAGCTGTGTTGCAAGACATGCAGTCCATACTTAGTCCTTGTTAGAGGATTTTTTGTTTACGGAGTCAGTGTGTCACTGGGAAGACGTTCAACAACCAGCAGGAGTGACTTGTTGTGACGCAGTACGGCAACCTTAGCAACCCGATAAGGAGTTGTCTGTACGACCCAGACAGTCTAGACAGCTTCGGGTTGTCACTGTACTTCCTCGCTTCCCCATGGTTGACAGTTCACAGACTGTGCAGCAGTACCATGATCTTGTGTCCGGCTCCGTCAGACGACTGGCTTTTTAAGAGCTCCCACAAGTCGTCGCTGTCTGGAGATTCTCAAATGGACTATGGATCTGACCAAGGAACTGGGCCTCCTGGTCAATTTTGAGGAGTCTCAGCTCGTCCCATCCCAGACCATTGTCTCCCTGGGTATGGATCTTCAGAGTCGAGCTTTTCAGGCTTTTCCGTCGGCCCCAAGGATCTTCCAAGCCCTAGAATGCATCCAGAGCATGCTGAGAAGGAACCGATCCTCAGTCAGGTAGTGGATGAGTCTAACAGGGACACTTTCATCGCTGGCCCTGTTCATCGTGTTAGGGAGACTCCACCTCCCCCCCCTTCAGTATCATCTAGCTGCTCACTGGATAAAGGACATGACGCTAGAGACGGTCTCAGTTCCTGTTTCCGAAGAGAGAAGGGTCTTCTCTCGCGTGGTGTAAGAACAGCTTTCTTCTCAAGGAAGTCTACCTTTGGCTGTTCAGAAACCCCGACGCCGTCTCCTCTCGGACGCATCAGACACGGGCTGGGGTGCGACTTTGGACGGATAAGAATGCTCGGGAACATGGAATCAGGAGCAAAGGACACTTCACATCAATTGCAAGGAGTTGTTGGCGGTTATTCTGGTCTTGATAAACTTCAAGTCCCTCCAGCTTAACAAAGTGGTGGAGGTGGACTCTGACAACACCACAGCCCTGGCTTACATCTTCAAGCAGGGAGGGACTCTTTCGTGGAAGTTGTTCTAGATCGCAAGGGACCTCCTCATCTGGTCTAAAGATCGAAAGCTCACGCTGGTAACGAGGTTCATTCAGGGCGGTATGAATGTCATGGCAGATCACCTCAGCCGCAAGGGTCAGATCATTCCCCACAGAGTGGACCCTTCACAAGAATGTTTGCAGCAGACTTTGGGCCCCTGTGGGGTCAGCCAACCATAGATCTGTTCGCTACCTCGATAACCTAGAGACTCCTGTTGTATTGTTCTCCGATTCCAGACCCAGCAGCAGTTCACGTGGATGCTTTTCTGCTGGATTGGTTCCATCTCGACCTGTATGCATTCCCGCCGTTCAAGATTGTCAACAGGGTACTTCAGAAGTTCTCCTCTCGCAAGGGACACGGCTGACGTTGGTTGGCTCCGCTCTGGCCCGCGAGAGAATGGTTCTTAGAGGTACTGCAATGGCTGGTCAACATTCCCAGGACTCTTCCTCTAGGAGTGAACCTTCTACGTCTACCTCACGTAAAGAAGGTACACCCAATCCTCCACGCTCTTCGTCTGACTGCCTTCAGACTTTCGAAAGACTCTCAAGAGCTAGGGACTTTTCGAAGGAGGCAGCCAGAGCGATTGCCAAAGCAAGGAGAACATCCACTCTCGGAATCTATCAGTCTCAAGGGGAAGTCTTCCGTAGCTGGTACAAGACCAAAGCAGTTTCCTCAACCAGTACCACTGTAACCCAGATTGCTGACTTCCTGTTATATCTAAGGAAAGTAAGATCCCTTTCAGCTCCTACGATCAAGGGTTACAGAAGTATGTTGGCAGCGGTTTTCCGCCACAGAGGCTTGGATCTTTCCACCAACAAAGATCTACAGGACCTCCCTAGGTCTTTTGAGACCTCAAAGGAACGTCGGTTGTCCACTCCAGGCTGGAATCTAGACGTGGTCCTAAGGTTCCTTATGTCATCAAGATTTGAACCTCTCCAATCAGCCTCTTTTTAGGACCTCACGTTAAAAACTTTTCCTCGTGTGCTTGACAACAGCTAAAAGAGTAAGTGAGATCCACGCCTTCAGCAGGATCATTGGTTTTCACATCTGAAACGGCTACATGTTCCTTGCAGCTCGGTTTTTGCTAAACGAGCTTCCTTCACGTCCTTGGCCTAAGTCGTTCGAGATCCCAAGCCTGTCCAACTTGGTGGGGAATGAACTGGAGAGAGTACTTTGCCCAGTTAGAGCTCTTAGGTACTTTCTAAAAAGGTCTTAACCTTTACGAGGACTATCAGAAGCCTTATAGTGTGCTATCAAGAAACATTCTTTTCCAAGTTCTAAGAACTCAGTTTCTTACTATTCAGGCTTCTGATTAGAGAAACACATTCTCATCTGAAGGAGAAGACCTTGCTTTGCTGAAGGTAAGGACACATGAAGTGGGAGCTGTGGCTACTTCTGTGGCCTTCAAACAGAGCCATTCTCTGCAGAGTGTTATGGATGCAACTATTGGAGAAGCAAGTCAGTGTTCGCATCATTCTATCTCAAAGATGTCCAGTCTCTTTACGAGTACTGCTACACCCTGGACCATTCGTAGCAACGAATGCAGTAGTAAGGCGAGGGCTCAGCCACTACATTCCCATAATCCCATAACCTTTTAACCTTTCTCTTGAATACTTTTTATGGGTTGTACGGTCGGCTAAGAAGCCTTCCACATCCTTGTTGATTTGGCAGGTGGTAAATTCTTTCTTGAGAAGCGCCGAGGTTAAAGGTTGTGATGAGGTCCTTTAGTATGGGTTGCAGCCCTTGATACTTTTAGCACCTTTGAGTTGATTCAGCCTTCCAAGAGGAACGCTGCGCTCAGTAAGGAAGACGATCTTATTAAAGGCAGAGTAACGGTTCAAGTCGACTTCCTTACCAGGTACTTATTATTTCATTGTTATTGTGGATAACTGATTATATGAAATACGGGATACTTAGCTATCCTTTAGTCTTGTACACTGGTTTTTCACCCACCCCCCTGGGTGTGAATCAGCTACATGATTATCGGGTAAGTTTAATATTGAAAAATGTTATTTTCATTAGTAAAATAAATTTTTGAATATACTTACCCGATAATCATGATTTAATTGACCCACCCATCCTCCCCATAGAGAACCAGTGGACCGAGGAAAAAGTGAGGTGGCGACAACAACAAGTACTGTAGTACCTGGCCACAGGTGGCGCTTGTGAGTACACCCCCTTCTAGTATAGTGATAGCTGGCGTATCCCTCCCGTAGAATTCTGTCGGGCAACGGAGTTGACAGCTACATGATTATCGGGTAAGTATATTCAAAAATTTATTTTACTAATGAAAATAACATTTTTCTTGCATGAGGGCACACTTCTATATCATTTCTCTTCCTCTTTTTTTTTCAAGTTTTTATAGTCTATATATGAAATATTTATTTTAATGTTACTGTTCTTGAAATATTTCATTTCATTATTTCCTTTCTGTACTAGGCTATTTTCCTAATAAAATGCTTGGGCTTATAGCATCTTGCTTATCCAACTAGGGTTGTAGTCTAGCAAGTAACTAAGGTAAAATAGGCTTTCTGAATTGACAATTGGCGTGATGTTCTTGTCATTGTTTATATATTAAATTTTTTATTATTGATCTAGATAAATCTCTGTCACTGTCGTTCAGGTAGTCCATTATGCATGTTGCATAAGATTTTTAATAATCTGACCATCCTCTACATTCAGATCTTCATGGACAGTTCCATCCTGTTCGTAATTCTAGGCATGCAGTTAATTCTAATAGTCAGGCCTTCTTTATAATGAGGTTCAATACTACACAGTACTCTAGAAGTTTTATTCTAGCTATGACCAAGTTGTGGAATGATCTTCCTAATTGGATAGTTGAATTGGTAGAACTTCAAAGTAAAAACGTGCAACAAATGTTTTCATGTTGAACAGGATGACTAAGTTTTTTATAGTTTATTTATAGAATATATTTTAATCTCAATATTTTCAAAATATTCTATTTTAATTGTTCATTACCTCTTATATCGTTTATTTATTTCCTTTCTTCACTGGTTATTTTTCCCTGTTGGAGCCCTTGGGCCTTATAGCATTTTGCTTTTCCAACAGCAGTTGCAGTTAATTCTAATTATGCTCAGGTACCAGATAAAAACTCAGCTTGTCGTAAAACGTTTAATTTCGACCTGTAACATTATAAAAGTCAGAATAACATACCCATTTTTTTTTTTTTTTTTACGTATCACCTTAGCAGAAACATTAATCCTTATCACCATATGAACAAACATATATAATTTCTCACTAATAATTACCATAACAATAATGTCATCACACAATCACCGTTACCACAAGTTAAAAGATAAGTAACAATTAACTGCAAAAAGTCACTTACAACAATGCCTCCTCTCTGATACCCAGCAGATTTCTCGTGCATTAAATATCGGCTAATTTCTTCTATCAGCTCTTACGTTAACACATCCTAAAATACAACATTACTACAATATAGTAGAGGAACAATGTCAAAATGCCGATAAGACTATTCAACCGAAACATATCCATAATTTACAAATCTCATTACACAAACAATAACATACCTTAAAGAACACAAGCTACATATCAACACCATTTGCTTGCATGAGTGCACAGCTGCACTCCTCAGCAACTACGCACGAACAGTTGGTTACGTGCACAACCTCCACCTGCCAGTCACTGGCCACGTCGACAGTCGGACAGTACCACTGCCCACCGTCACAATTTTACACTGTCGTCAGTGAGCATGCGCAAACTTCACAAAACTTGAACATTACTAAAATACTTAAAAATAATTATTAGTGTTTAACTAATAATACACTCCCCGCCTCCTTTATTGTTCTTCAACGGTTAGCAATACCACCAACTTGTGAACCGATCTCTTGATAACTGTGTCACTTTGTCCCTTATATTTTCCTGGTCTTTGTATTTTGTATCTAATGCTTACATCTCTCACCTTATTGTCTCTGCCTGTTTCTGTATCTACAACCTGCCCCATTTTCCATTTTCCTCGCACAACATTTGTGTCTTTAATCAGAACAATATCACCAGGTTGTATATTTCTTTTATCTGTGTGCCATTTTTGCCTTACAATGAGTGTAGGGAAATAATCTCTCTGCCACTTACGCAAAAGGTGTCGACAACATTTTGTATAAAGTTCAACCTTTTCTTGGTGTCACCTGATGTAGACCATGAACCAGATGGTACTTTATTACTTGCTCTACCCAAAAGTAAATCGTTCGGACACAAATATGTTCCTAATTCTACATCCATACCAGTTTTATTCCAATAGGCCTTTCATTCATTAAGTTTGCTATTTCAAAAAATATTGTCTGCAAATCACTAAATGTCAAGATGGTAGTTCCTATGAGCATTGACAGAGACCTTTTTACAGACTTAATTAAGGCCTCACTTACCCCATTCTGCCATGCAGCATCTGCAGACCGATTAAATTTCCATTTCAAGCCTTCCTTTGCTCCAAATTCAGTGATCTCGTGTATGTTCCAGTTGTTATCACTCTTTAGTTCTTTACTTGCTGATACCAATTGTGAGCCTAAGTCAGAGTGTACAGTATCAGGATAGCCATGAACCGCTGTAAATCTTCTGAAACACTTTAAAAAACTATAAGTATCATATCCATCTACAACATCAATATACACGGCACGTGTAACAATACAATTGAATATAACACCATAAGCTTTACAGTTGTCCTTTTCTTTACATTATCTTTGATTTGAAAATGTCCAAAAATATCCACAGCAGTGTGATAGAATGCTGGACAAGGACTCATTCTTTCATCAGAAATCTGACCCATTTTTTGACCTTCAACTTTGGCATCCAGTTTCCTGCAAAGAATACAACCTCTCTTTATCGATCTTATGATTTTACGTGCTGAAGGAACCCAAAATTTAGACTGAAGCTTACATAGTGTAACATCAACTCCAGCATGATCCAACCTGTGTAAATAACTAATGTACAAGACTGTAAATGGATGCTTACCAGGTAATAGAATGAAGCTATCTTGGTTCCAATTATGTTTCAACCATCTTTCCATTCTTTCTCCTACCATAATTGTACCATCTTCAGCTTGAAATGGTCCTAATCTTTGAAAACATTTTTTCCAGTTCTCAGGAAGACTTTTTTGTGCTTGCATAATCCAAAACCTCTCAGCTTCCTTAAGTGATCTAGGTTCAAGTTTCTTTAGAACACCCTTAAAAGATTTCTCCTTAACAATGTTAAATATCCTAGCAGTGACTGCAATTAACATACTATAGTTGTTGAATTTAGACGCATCAATTATGGTTTCTTCATGAACAGAGTATTGTGCAAGATTAACATGAATTCTATCAGGTAACTCACAATTCACCGATTGACTGATAGGCCACACTTCTAAAGGAAGGGCCATGAACTCTGGACCATATTTCCATGAATAGACAACTGCAACATTTAAAGGGTCCTGGGGTCTGGTCAATAGATCAGCAGGATTTAATCCAGAAGCAATCCACCACCATTCATTTGGGTCACTTTTTGATTGAACTTCTGCTATTCTAGTGGCTACGAAAGTTCCAAAGCCATAAGATTCCTTTTGGATTTGTGCTCTAACAATGGAGGAATCTGTTATGTGCATTACCGAACTAAATTTATATGTCATTTCATCTTCAATGGCTTTACGCATCCTGCACGCTATAACAGCTCCACACAATTCAAGCCTTGGAATAGATAACTGTCTACTAGGGGCTATCCTACTCTTTGCCACAATGAGCCTGCTCTCAAATGCACCAGACTCTAACTCCCCACCTAGCATATGCAACAGCACCATAAGCATTTGTTGAACTATCACTGAAAATAACAAGTAAAGGCAATCCTTTGGCTGAGGTTGGCTTAACATTCCTTTCAAAATACAGAGTTTCAGTGCCAAATAACTCACAAAAATATGACACCCATTGTTCTTTTAAATAGGAAGGCAAGGGATCGTCCCATCCTAATTTAAAGTCACATTTCACAGTGTCTCGTAGCAAAATCTTTGCTTTTAGTGTGAATGGAAGCAAAAACCCCAGTGGGTCGTAAACAGAACACATCTGACTGACGACAACCCTTTTTGTTAAAACTGAAGGTATATTTTCAACGAAATTCAACTTGTTTAAGTCTGGTTCTGTTCTTACACCCTTATATTTTGGAGAGAAATTTAACTTAGTTTTAAAATAAAACACATCCTTATTGCATTGCCAGTTAAGGCCAAGTATTCTTTCATTACTATTCTGGGACACTTCAAAGTCAGAACGCTCATTATCTCCAGTAATGGTCCATCGTTTAACTTTAAAACTGCCTTTAGAGAGTACATTTTCAATATCTCTAATTAGGCTAAATGCCTCAGCTTTACTCTCAACAGAATGGATTATGTCATCTACATAGGAATTAGTCATTATCACACGTGATGCTTCTGGGAAGTCTTTTACCGACAATTCTGCAGTATGTCTGAGAGCTAACATTGCAATAATTCCTGAGGGCCTATCCCCGAAACCCATGCATGTCATTACATAGTGATCAGGTTTGCGATTACTTTGCAAATTTCTCCAAACAAATCTATGTACATGTTGTTCTAATTCTGGAAGCTTAATGCAATTATACATTTTGCTTATGTCACCCTTCCGGCTATGCCTATAGCCTTTTCACGAAATCTTAGTAATATACCAAACATTGAGTTCAAAATATTAGGGCCCTTTGCCCAAAAACTATTTAGAGACTGGCCCATATACTTTGCCGATGAATCAAAAACAATTCTCAATGGGGTTGATATAGATCCTGGTTTTAACACTTCATGATGTTGAATGTATGTGACAGGACCAACATAGTTTTTAACCTCTTCATCGGATAACTTCCGAATTACATTGCGCTTTGTCATGTCAAGTATCTGGTCATTATAAGCTTGAGCATAGTCTGAACCCCAGTTTCATCAATCTTTTCTCTGTGCCTTTCAGTCTAGCAACAGCTACAGATACATTATTTTGCAACAGTTTGGGATCCTTAGTCCATGGAAATTTAGCAGACCATTCTTTTCTGTCCGGGTAATACATCAACCCACTTTCAATAAGAGCCAGCTCCTTTTCCTCTTTTATACTATAATTGCCATTGCCTGTTGCACATTTCCCACAACGACAACTACCACATCTGGGATTACAATCAGTTCCTAAGTGTTCAATGGTGAAGAAATCATTTATCTGTGCTGTAATATCAATTACGGGTTCTACAGATATATCATAGTCGGATATTGTACTGGAAACATGATTAATGCTAATGCCTGGATTACTCCTAAACACTGATAAGGTAACAATGTCGGGATGACTGCCATACACACACATTCCAAACTGTGATTCCCTGAGCTGTAAATTTTCAGCCACAGTTTCCTTAACTGTTGGAATTAAAGAGCAATAATCAGAACCAATTAGGAGATCTATTTTACCATAAGGTCTATCTAATGCACATACATTAACACCCTTGAATAAATGTTTCACTTTTGATAAATCTACCTTACCGACTTGAGATGTAATGTCATCGATTCCATAAGCAGTAACATTGACATCATTCCCATCCTTGTCGGTTAAAACCAGATCATACTCTTTACTACTGTATGTCACAGTTTTGTCGCCCAATTTAGTCACAGCTAATCTGACACATTTTCCTTTCAGTCCCAATGCCTTAGCCACATCATTTCTGATCATTGTTATATCAGCTCCCGAGTCAAATAAAGTTTGTAACTCCTGATTACCACACTTGATCTTGTTAACCATAAATAAAACACCGTTTCTTTTCAGACTTACAAAGGAATTTCCTGTTATGAATCCCTCATGTATAATAGTATGATGAAGTTTCCCACAAGATTCATTGTTAACATCTACAGTATTACATCTGGACTTCTTTAGACATTTTCTTGCTATGTGAACACCTTTAAGGCAATTAAAGCAAATACCTTTCTTCTTTACACTCTCCATTCTGTCATTGATACTCAAGTTCTGGAAAGTTGTACAGTCTAAGATATCATGTCCATCTGAGCCATGATACCAGCACCTATGCAGCCTTGTGTTGTCACTGATCTTATTCCTGTTCCGTTCAGCATTTTCCTTCTGTAATTTTAGTGAAAAGGTCAGTGATATTTGTAATAGCATTTTCAAGTCCTGCTATCCTTTCCATTACATCTGACTCTCTTCCTTGCTTTGTACTACGCTGATCTTCATAAGTGCAGGTATAATTCACTTTAGCCTTAATATTATTATTGCTTCTAATATTAGCATTAAGATATTTCATTGATTTCTTTTCACTCAAAAGGTATTCCAACAACTTTCCGAATAGGTCACGATTACCTACACACTCTGCTAACTTAACCCATTCACGCTTCTGAGTAGGTGGTAATAGTTTTTCTATCTGGCTAGTCATGTTAGCAGTATTTAATTCTGAAGCCAAACTCATTTGGTCTAAGTAAAGATAGCATTGCTCAATCTTATCAACCATCCTAATGAAACTCTCACTATCCCCTTCGGAAATAGGTTTAATTGACCTTATGTCCTCTACTACTACATCAATAATGGTTCTGCTGTTCCCAAAAGTTTCATCTAATCGCTCAAACATTTTATCGAAGTCATGATCTGCACCACGAACTGTATCCAAGGCCTCTCCTGAGAGACACTGTCTTAGCACAAAGGGATCTTTCCCATAATTTGATTGCATTAGTCTAAAAAAATCTCTCTTGAAATTGCTATAATCTCTCACATCTCCGTGAAACCTGGGCACATCAATCGGTTTTACTTTTAAAACTTTTTTCACCTGCATTTCGTCTTTAACTTTCACAAATATCACATGAGCTGCACACTTTCTATCTTCTAATGCTTTGATATAAACGTTAGCCTCCTCTATCAATTGAGCATCACAGTTCTCATCTAATAAATTGCAATACTGTTCATTAGCTAGTTCAACTTCATCATAAGCCTTAACAACACTCTCGTATCTTTCTTCTAAAATTTCTAATGCCATTTGATCTAACATATACTCATGAAACTTATCAAGCTTACGTGTTAGTTTTGCCTTTGCGGTTCCCCTCCGCTGTTTGGCCTTCTTCTGTGCTTCCAGTGACATCCTAGCACTATCATTTTCCCCCGTGGAGCTGCCGTTTTTTCCCTTTACCTGTCATGATGAGTGTTGTCGAAATGTATGCTCAGGTACCAGATAAAAACTCAGCTTGTCGTAAAACGTTTAATTTCGACCTGTAACATTATAAAAGTCAGAATAACATACCCATTTTTTTTTTTTTTTTTTTATTTTTTTTTTTTTACGTATCACCTTAGCAGAAACATTAATCCTTATCACCATATGAACAAACATATATAATTTCTCACTAATAATTATCATAACAATGTCATCACACAATCACCGTTACCAACAAGTTAAAAGATAAGTAACAATTAACTGCAAAAAGTCACTTACAACAATGCCTCCTCTCTGATACCCAGCAGATTTCTCGTGCATTAAATATCGGCTAATTTCTTCTATCAGCTCTTACGTTAACACATCCTAAAATACAACATTACTACAATATAGTAGAGGAACAATGTCAAAATGCCGATAAGACTATTCAACCGAAACATATCCATAATTTACAAATCTCATTACACAAACAATAGCATACCTTAAAGAACACAAGCTACATATCAACACCATTTGCTTGCATGAGTGCACAGCTGCACTCCTCAGCAACTACGCACGAACAGTTGGTTACGTGCACAACCTCCACCTGCCAATCACTGGCCACGTCGACAGTCGACAGTACCACTGCCCACCGTCACAATTTTACACTGTCGTCAGTGAGCATGCGCAAACTTCACAAAACTTGAACATTACAAAAATACTTAAAAATAATTATTAGTGTTTAACTAATAATACAAATAATAATAATAATAATAATAATAATAATAATAATAATAATAATAATAATAATAATAATAATAATAATTACAATTTTAATATTAATGATAATGATAATAATAATAATAATATTTTTAATAATAATAATAATAATAATAATAATAATAATAATAATAATAATAATAATAATAATAATAATAATAATAATAATGATAATAATTACAATTTTAATAATAAATAATAATAATAATAATAATAATAATAATAATAATAATAATAATAATTATTATTTTAATAATATTAATAATAATAATGATAATAATAATATTAATAATAATAATAATAATAATAATAATAATAATAATAATAATAATAATAATAATAATAATAATGATAATAATAATAATAATAATAATAATAATAATAATAAGAATTTTAATAATAATAATAATAAAAATAATAATAATAATAATAATAATTACAATTTTAATAATGATAATAATAATAATAATAATAATAATAATAATAATAATAATAAT
>NW_027171285.1:12500-20828 GCF_036898095.1 Palaemon carinicauda
AATGGGGCGTAGGGGGTTGCCCTGCTTGTGGGTTTTCACATTGCCATAAAGGTAGCCCGGCCAGAAATCCCCTGAAATACCTGGTAGGTGCATGGCATTGGTTGCTGCATTCACGGCCTCGATGGTTTTGTTAGCCTCTTTCTTGATTTCTTCGATAGGGTTTCTAGTGAGGCGCACAAATTTTGAGGAATCAGCCAAGATGTCGTCGAGTTTCTTGTGGTATTCCTCTGTGTCAATAAGCACAAAGGCAGCAGTCTTGTCTGCCCTACGAACAGTAACACCAGCAACCTGCTTAAGTTCCTTAGCAGCTGCCTTCATATCCTGGGTGACGATACCACTGGTGTAACGACCCCTCTCAGTGAGGGCCTCAGCAAGAAGCAAGGGCTGGAGGGCATCAGTAGTCCGCAGGGTGCCACGATCTTGAAGGGCGAGGATTGAGTCAAGTAGCAGCTCGACCTCGAGGCGTTTATCAGTGGGCCTTGGCCTGGTCACGTAGTGGAAGTTGAGGCCCATCTTGAGGATTTGTTCCTGTGCAGGAGTCGGGGTATACCCCGAGATATTGATGTACTCCTGGCGTTCCTGTGGTATGCGAAGTTTGCCACCGTTGAGGTTGATCAATTTCTTCAGGATGGTGCGGGTCCTCTTCTGCATGTCTCTCTTCTTAAGGATTCGGAGGGCATGGGTAATGTTGTCAGGGTAGTTCAGGCCACCCCCGATGTCCTCGTCCTCTCTCTGTTGGCTGGTAGGGTCGAATTCTGGGTTGTCATCGACAGGTTCTCGGGAGTCCTCATCAGGGGCGTCCTCATCTTCGTCAGGGTCGCTGTCAGGTTCAGGAGGGGTGTCTGGATCGGTACTGTCTTCATTCTGCTCTGCTCTTCTTTCCCTGGTGTTGACCCATTCCTCCACGAGACGGGTCCGGAGGGCTGTGAGCTCATCCTTCAGCGCCTGCTTCTGTTGGAGCTGCCTCTGGAGGAGGCTACGTCTGTAGGCACGGGTACCAGGATCATTTTGGGCCGACGGGTCGAACAGCTGGACTTCGGTATATCGTGGTAGGAGACCCTCTTTTAGGCAGGTTGAGTTAAAAGTAATGGCTGCATCGGCAGAGTTTATTTTCTTATCCAATTTTTCTATTTTCCGGATAATTCTCTTCTCTAGAGCGCTACAATCAGCCAGCAGACTTGAAAAATTCATCAGTCGGGTGAATGACAAAATCGGGAAGTCTTTTCAAGTATATTCTCACAAAATACAAGTAAAACTTTGGTACAGAATAGTAAAAACTACGACGCGTTTCGAGGATAAGTCCTTCCTCATCTTCTGGTAGAGAGTGAGTTGGATGCTGCAGTCGGGTGGTATTTATACCCAGGATCAGGATTAAAAGTGAAAGGGCTGGAATTTTCATCGGTTTTCATTGGTTGATCGGAGCTGATATGATATGGTGTCTGGTGTACGATGATCTCGGCCGGGAATACCAGTCTGTGACGTCATCGGGGGACCTGAGTTTTGATTGGCTGAGGTGCGCTCTGAGCCAGCCAGGCTGCTCTCCCGCTCAGAAAAGTGTCCCACGTGGCTGAGATCATGTCCTACTTCGGCGTCAAAATTCGGGGTATTTTCGTGGTTGGTAGTGTCTTCATTAGGTCCTCCTTGATGGGGGTTTCTTGATGTATCAATACGACGGCTTGACAGTAACAAAAACATCTCTTGGGTCGTATTAAGGGTGGGTTTATCTCGCTGTATCAGTAGAGCTTCTAGGATGCGTAGACGTCGACTATCTGGGGCGCTACCGATAATCTTGGTGTTACTGACGATATCAGCTCGACAAATAGGGGTGTTATGTCTTTGTAGGGCATGATTCTTTATAGCCCCTTGCTGTACGTGGCAAGAAATTCTCTTGGAAAGACGCATAGTTGTCATGCCAATATAATTTCCGGGACAACCACGGATAGGGCATTGATATGCATAGACAACATTCGTCTTCTTTAAGAAATCCTGCTCTGGGGGCGCTGGGTTATTCCTCATAATAAGGCTTTTCGTCTTGTCCGTTTGGTAATATATAATGAAGTCTAATTTCTGGGTGTCTTCAGTAGGGGATACATTATTCTTGATGATTTCTTTCATTGCCTTCTCGTCTTGCAGGTAATTCGGATGCATATGTCCTTTGTAAAATAGCTTGATGTTATTGCTACTGTCGATTCTCTCGGCGGGGTTGGATTCGTACCACTTGTCTACTGCTTTCCTGACTTCCTTTTGGACGTGCTTATTGGAGAATCCATTGTTGACAAGTACTTGAGATATTCGGTCCAGTTCCTTGTGTGTGTCGCACCATGTGGAACAGTGCGACAGGGCCCTCCTGACGTAAGCCTTGATGGTAGAACTCTTATATCGGGTGGGGCACTCACTGTCTCCATTCAAGCACATGCCTAGGTTTGTGGGTTTGGTATACACTGTGGTCCGAAATCCATTCTCCGTCGAGGTGACTAGGACATCTAGGAACGGGAGGCGATTATCTTGGCTGTGTTCGAGGGTGAAACGGAGTACACTATGGTCCTCAAACATCCTCCTCAAAGTCTCGATTTCATCACATGATCTTGCTTTCACAAAGGTATCGTCTATGTACCTAAAGTACAGAAATGGGCATTCTACACGGGAGAACACTCTCTCTTCTACAATTCCCATGTAAAAATTCGCGAATAGGACTCCCAGGGGTGAGCCCATCGCTACACCATCCTTCTGTAAGTAGGTATGCCCTCGATGGGTGGTAAAGGGGGCCCTCTTCGTACAGATGGCTAGGAGGGTCCGAAGGGCTGGTTCAGGGATGTTCAGAGATGGTGTAGAGTCGTCCCTATAGACTCTATCAGCGATAAGGTCTATGGTTTCGTCCACAGGCACGTTTGTGAATAAAGACTCTACATCCATCGATGCAATAACTCCATCACACGTAGAGTCCTTAATTTTATCCAGGAATTCAGTGGATGAAGCTACACAGTAACGATTTGGAATGTAGGGCGTCAGGATGGCATTCAGTCGTTTGGCAAGCTGGTAAGTCGGAGTAGGGCATTGACTTATAATGGGGCGTAGGGGGTTGCCCTGCTTGTGGGTTTTCACATTGCCATAAAGGTAGCCCGGCCAGAAATCCCCTGAAATACCTGGTAGGTGCATGGCATTGGTTGCTGCATTCACGGCCTCGATGGTTTTGTTAGCCTCTTTCTTGATTTCTTCGATAGGGTTTCTAGTGAGGCGCACAAATTTTGAGGAATCAGCCAAGATGTCGTCGAGTTTCTTGTGGTATTCCTCTGTGTCAATAAGCACAAAGGCAGCAGTCTTGTCTGCCCTACGAACAGTAACACCAGCAACCTGCTTAAGTTCCTTAGCAGCTGCCTTCATATCCTGGGTGACGATACCACTGGTGTAACGACCCCTCTCAGTGAGGGCCTCAGCAAGAAGCAAGGGCTGGAGGGCATCAGTAGTCCGCAGGGTGCCACGATCTTGAAGGGCGAGGATTGAGTCAAGTAGCAGCTCGACCTCGAGGCGTTTATCAGTGGGCCTTGGCCTGGTCACGTAGTGGCAGTTGAGGCCCATCTTGAGGATTTGTTCCTGTGCAGGAGTCGGGGTATACCCCGAGATATTGATGTACTCCTGGCGTTCCTGTGGTATGCGAAGTTTGCCACCGTTGAGGTTGATCAATTTCTTCAGGATGGTGCGGGTCCTCTTCTGCATGTCTCTCTTCTTAAGGATTCGGAGGGCATGGGTAATGTTGTCAGGGTAGTTCAGGCCACCCCCGATGTCCTCGTCCTCTCTCTGTTGGCTGGTAGGGTCGAATTCTGGGTTGTCATCGACAGGTTCTCGGGAGTCCTCATCAGGGGCGTCCTCATCTTCGTCAGGGTCGCTGTCAGGTTCAGGAGGGGTGTCTGGATCGGTACTGTCTTCATTCTGCTCTGCTCTTCTTTCCCTGGTGTTGACCCATTCCTCCACGAGACGGGTCCGGAGGGCTGTGAGCTCATCCTTCAGCGCCTGCTTCTGTTGGAGCTGCCTCTGGAGGAGGCTACGTCTGTAGGCACGGGTACCAGGATCATTTTGGGCCGACGGGTCGAACAGCTGGACTTCGGTATATCGTGGTAGGAGACCCTCTTTTAGGCAGGTTGAGTTAAAAGTAATGGCTGCATCGGCAGAGTTTATTTTCTTATCCAATTTTTCTATTTTCCGGATAATTCTCTTCTCTAGAGCGCTACAATCAGCCAGCAGACTTGAAAAATTCATCAGTCGGGTGAATGACAAAATCGGGAAGTCTTTTCAAGTATATTCTCACAAAATACAAGTAAAACTTTGGTACAGAATAGTAAAAACTACGACGCGTTTCGAGGATAAGTCCTTCCTCATCTTCTGGTAGAGAGTGAGTTGGATGCTGCAGTCGGGTGGTATTTATACCCAGGATCAGGATTAAAAGTGAAAGGGCTGGAATTTTCATCGGTTTTCATTGGTTGATCGGAGCTGATATGATATGGTGTCTGGTGTACGATGATCTCGGCCGGGAATACCAGTCTGTGACGTCATCGGGGGACCTGAGTTTTGATTGGCTGAGGTGCGCTCTGAGCCAGCCAGGCTGCTCTCCCGCTCAGAAAAGTGTCCCACGTGGCTGAGATCATGTCCTACTTCGGCGTCAAAATTCGGGGTATTTTCGTGGTTGGTAGTGTCTTCATTAGGTCCTCCTTGATGGGGGTTTCTTGATGTATCAATACGACGGCTTGACGGTAACAAAAACATCTCTTGGGTCGTATTAAGGGTGGGTTTATCTCGCTGTATCAGTAGAGCTTCTAGGATGCGTAGACGTCGACTATCTGGGGCGCTACCGATAATCTTGGTGTTACTGACGATATCAGCTCGACAAATAGGGGTGTTATGTCTTTGTAGGGCATGATTCTTTATAGCCCCTTGCTGTACGTGGCAAGAAATTCTCTTGGAAAGACGCATAGTTGTCATGCCAATATAATTTCCGGGACAACCACGGATAGGGCATTGATATGCATAGACAACATTCGTCTTCTTTAAGAAATCCTGCTCTGGGGGCGCTGGGTTATTCCTCATAATAAGGCTTTTCGTCTTGGCCGTTTGGTAATATATAATGAAGTCTAATTTCTGGGTGTCTTCAGTAGGGGATACATTATTCTTGATGATTTCTTTCATTGCCTTCTCGTCTTGCAGGTAATTCGGATGCATATGTCCTTTGTAAAATAGCTTGATGTTATTGCTACTGTCGATTCTCTCGGCGGGGTTGGATTCGTACCACTTGTCTACTGCTTTCCTGACTTCCTTTTGGACGTGCTTATTGGAGAATCCATTGTTGACAAGTACTTGAGATATTCGGTCCAGTTCCTTGTGTGTGTCGCACCATGTGGAACAGTGCGACAGGGCCCTCCTGACGTAAGCCTTGATGGTAGAACTCTTATATCGGGTGGGGCACTCACTGTCTCCATTCAAGCACATGCCTAGGTTTGTGGGTTTGGTATACACTGTGGTCCGAAATCCATTCTCCGTCGAGGTGACTAGGACATCTAGGAACGGGAGGCGATTATCTTGGCTGTGTTCGAGGGTGAAACGGAGTACACTATGGTCCTCAAACATCCTCCTCAAAGTCTCGATTTCATCACATGATCTTGCTTTCACAAAGGTATCGTCTATGTACCTAAAGTACAGAAATGGGCATTCTACACGGGAGAACACTCTCTCTTCTACAATTCCCATGTAAAAATTCGCGAATAGGACTCCCAGGGGTGAGCCCATCGCTACACCATCCTTCTGTAAGTAGGTATGCCCTCGATGGGTGGTAAAGGGGGCCCTCTTCGTACAGATGGCTAGGAGGGTCCGAAGGGCTGGTTCAGGGATGTTCAGAGATGGTGTAGAGTCGTCCCTATAGACTCTATCAGCGATAAGGTCTATGGTTTCGTCCACAGGCACGTTTGTGAATAAAGACTCTACATCCATCGATGCAATAACTCCATCACACGTAGAGTCCTTAATTTTATCCAGGAATTCAGTGGATGAAGCTACACAGTAACGATTTGGAATGTAGGGCGTCAGGATGGCATTCAGTCGTTTGGCAAGCTGGTAAGTCGGAGTAGGGCATTGACTTATAATGGGGCGTAGGGGGTTGCCCTGCTTGTGGGTTTTCACATTGCCATAAAGGTAGCCCGGCCAGAAATCCCCTGAAATACCTGGTAGGTGCATGGCATTGGTTGCTGCATTCACGGCCTCGATGGTTTTGTTAGCCTCTTTCTTGATTTCTTCGATAGGGTTTCTAGTGAGGCGCACAAATTTTGAGGAATCAGCCAAGATGTCGTCGAGTTTCTTGTGGTATTCCTCTGTGTCAATAAGCACAAAGGCAGCAGTCTTGTCTGCCCTACGAACAGTAACACCAGCAACCTGCTTAAGTTCCTTAGCAGCTGCCTTCATATCCTGGGTGACGATACGACTGGTGTAACGACCCCTCTCAGTGAGGGCCTCAGCAAGAAGCAAGGGCTGGAGGGCATCAGTAGTCCGCAGGGTGCCACGATCTTGAAGGGCGAGGATTGAGTCAAGTAGCAGCTCGACCTCGAGGCGTTTATCAGTGGGCCTTGGCCTGGTCACGTAGTGGCAGTTGAGGCCCATCTTGAGGATTTGTTCCTGTGCAGGAGTCGGGGTATACCCCGAGATATTGATGTACTCCTGGCGTTCCTGTGGTATGCGAAGTTTGCCACCGTTGAGGTTGATCAATTTCTTCAGGATGGTGCGGGTCCTCTTCTGCATGTCTCTCTTCTTAAGGATTCGGAGGGCATGGGTAATGTTGTCAGGGTAGTTCAGGCCACCCCCGATGTCCTCGTCCTCTCTCTGTTGGCTGGTAGGGTCGAATTCTGGGTTGTCATCGACAGGTTCTCGGGAGTCCTCATCAGGGGCGTCCTCATCTTCGTCAGGGTCGCTGTCAGGTTCAGGAGGGGTGTCTGGATCGGTACTGTCTTCATTCTGCTCTGCTCTTCTTTCCCTGGTGTTGACCCATTCCTCCACGAGACGGGTCCGGAGGGCTGTGAGCTCATCCTTCAGCGCCTGCTTCTGTTGGAGCTGCCTCTGGAGGAGGCTACGTCTGTAGGCACGGGTACCAGGATCATTTTGGGCCGACGGGTCGAACAGCTGGACTTCGGTATATCGTGGTAGGAGACCCTCTTTTAGGCAGGTTGAGTTAAAAGTAATGGCTGCATCGGCAGAGTTTATTTTCTTATCCAATTTTTCTATTTTCCGGATAATTCTCTTCTCTAGAGCGCTACAATCAGCCAGCAGACTTGAAAAATTCATCAGTCGGGTGAATGACAAAATCGGGAAGTCTTTTCAAGTATATTCTCACAAAATACAAGTAAAACTTTGGTACAGAATAGTAAAAACTACGACGCGTTTCGAGGATAAGTCCTTCCTCGTCTTCTGGTAGAGAGTGAGTTGGATGCTGCAGTCGGGTGGTATTTATACCCAGGATCAGGATTAAAAGTGAAAGGGCTGGAATTTTCATCGGTTTTCATTGGTTGATCGGAGCTGATATGATATGGTGTCTGGTGTACGATGATCTCGGCCGGGAATACCAGTCTGTGACGTCATCGGGGGACCTGAGTTTTGATTGGCTGAGGTGCGCTCTGAGCCAGCCAGGCTGCTCTCCCGCTCAGAAAAGTGTCCCACGTGGCTGAGATCATGTCCTACTTCGGCGTCAAAATTCGGGGTATTTTCGTGGTTGGTAGTGTCTTCATTAGGTCCTCCTTGATGGGGGTTTCTTGATGTATCAATACGACGGCTTGACGGTAACAAAAACATCTCTTGGGTCGTATTAAGGGTGGGCTACCTTTATGGCAATGTGAAAACCCACAAGCAGGGCAACCCCCTACGCCCCATTATAAGTCAATGCCCTACTCCGACTTACCAGCTTGCCAAACGACTGAATGCCATCCTGACGCCCTACATTCCAAATCGTTACTGTGTAGCTTCATCCACTGAATTCCTGGATAAAATTAAGGACTCTACGTGTGATGGAGTTATTGCATCGATGGATGTAGAGTCTTTATTCACAAACGTGCCTGTGGACGAAACCATAGACCTTATCGCTGATAGAGTCTATAGGGACGACTCTACACCATCTCTGAACATCCCTGAACCAGCCCTTCGGACCCTCCTAGCCATCTGTACGAAGAGGGCCCCCTTTACCACCCATCGAGGGCATACCTACTTACAGAAGGATGGTGTAGCGATGGGCTCACCCCTGGGAGTCCTATTCGCGAATTTTTACATGGGAATTGTAGAAGAGAGAGTGTTCTCCCGTGTAGA
>NW_027171286.1:15000-20820 GCF_036898095.1 Palaemon carinicauda
AATGGAAATTGAATTTAGCTCTTGTCAGGAATATAAAGATAAAATTTCTGAAATGTTGCTGCTCTTAGAGGGTAATGTTAATGGAAGCACAAGTGAAAATCTGAATGAAACTCCTCTTAGTCGTCTTAAAAGTCCAGTAGCACCTTTGCCTAAATTTAAGAGTTCTGATGATGAAAGTTTAGAATTATTCTTACAGCAGTTTGAGGAAACTACTAGAAAGTTTTCTTACACAGATTATGATAGGTTGTTGTTACTTAAACAGCAGGTTTCTGGCAAGGCTTTACTTTTGATAGACTCTTTAGAAGCAGACAAACAAGGTTATTCCCATGCAAAGGAACTCTTAAAAACAGCTTTTGCCTCGGTTCCAACTCAAAAGTTTAATGTGATGAAACAACTTCAAGAGCTGAAGTTAGGTTATGATTCAGAACCCTTTCAGTATATTAGTAATATTAGAAAATTACAAGAAGCTGTTAAGACTTTGAAAATGGATATAGATGATGTTTTGCAGTACTTTTTCCTAAGAGGAATGAATGAAACTTTCAGAAATCAGTTGATACAAATTACTAACAATTCAAAGCCCACTACAAGTGAAATTGTTGATAACTTTTTTGAAGCCAATGAACGGTATCAGAATGCAAATAAACTTGGTAAATTAAGTAAAAGTAAACAGCCTTCTGCTGAAAGGCATCAAGATAAACTAGGATGGAGTAAAAGTTCAAACTTAGCAGCAGAGGTTAATTTTAAAAGCTCCAATCCTTTTAATTCTTGCACACTTTGTAGTGATAAGGTTAATGGTGATCATCCAATCCATAAGTGCCCTAATTTCGCTACTGCTAAGGAAAAGATAGCTAGGTTGAGCATTTTGAATGGTTGCACTAAATGTGCAAGAATCGAGCATTTGGATAGCTCGTGTCATTTTAGATTTTCCAGGAAGTGTAAACATTGTCAGGGATGGCATTTCTCCTTTCTTTGCCTGTCAGATAATCATGAAAGTTCCGAGGTCAGAGATTTGGTGCGTAATCCTAAAAAAGCAGTTCCTAACCCTAAGCAAAACGAGAAAAGTAAATCAAAAGATGTTCAAAATAGTACACAGAATGGGGTAGTTTGTCCAGGTAGTTCCTTTCAGAGTAAGGGGGGCATAAATTCAATTTTACCCACATTTTCTTGTACTTTGGGCCCTAGTAAAATAAGAGGATTGAAGGATTCAGGTAGCCAAGCTAATTTCATTTCTGAGTGTGCTTTAGAAGGTCAGTGTTTCAAAGTTGTGAAAGATAATTTTGATCTTGTTGTCAATGGGTTTAATGGAGCAAAATGCTATCGTACCAAGATTGTTCAAATTTCTGTTAAGATTGGAGAGAGAGCGCATAATATAGAAGCTATTTGTGTCCCAGGTATTGATATAAATTTGAATTTACCCGGCCTTGGTAAAGTTGTTAGAAGTTTTAGAAATTATGGTTATAAGCTTTTAGATGAGTTTCTTGATGAGGCTAGAGAAGACATATCAAACATTCAGTTTGTCCTGGGGGCAAATTCAGCTCATTGTCTCATGGAAAAGATGGTTAGTTTTGGTCATAGTGGTCAGTGTGTGTACTATGAAACAAGATTTGGCATTATGTTAATAGGAAACATAGAGAAATTAATTGCAAATTTGAAATTTCTCCCTAGCCTGCATGATGATACTCATTTACTTTTTGGCTTGGAAGAGAATTTAAATGAGCAAGGTAAATCACTGGATAATATTAAATTTCCTATGACTTCATGTTTCAAGTCTAGTGTTAGATGTATTGGAAGTGCAGAGGATCCTACAATCTGTATTTTAGATCATGATGGCAGGATCAGCGAGCATAAATTGCAAAAAGCTACTGATCATATTTTAGAGCGAGAATGCTCATATTATTTGCACAAAGATAGAACTGACTTAGATGGGGAGAGCACTGAACATAATAAGAAATTAGTTAGGTATTTACTTAATAATACACAAAGAGATGAAGAAGGCAGGTTGATAATGCCACTTTTATGGAATGGTCGTGTTTCTCATTTGCTGGGAAAGAACACAAATTTAGCAAAGCAAATTTTGAAATCTAACCTAAAGAAATTATCGAAGAATGATGAATTTTTGAGATTAATGGATGATAACATAAAGACTCAGGTAGCTCAAAACTTAATTGAAAGGATTGATAATTTGGATAAGTTTTGTGAAGAACACCCAGAGTACAGTGTTTTGCCGCACATGGGAATATTTAAGTTAGACCGCAGTACTACTAAATGCCGAATGGTTTTTCTCTCTAATTTGTGTGAAAAACAAAGTAATGGCTCCCCCTCTATTAGCCACAATCAGGCAATGTGGGCTGGCCCTTGTATTAATCAGAAATTGTCTACTGCCTTGCTACTTTTAAGGTTTGATTCTCATTTATTGTGCTTTGATTTAAAGAAAGCTTTCCAGCAGATAGCATTAAATGAAACTGATCAAAGTAAATTATTATTCTTTTGGTTTAAAAATGTAAGTAAAGGAGATTTTACCATTATAGCATACAAGAATCTTCGTCTAAGTTTTGGGCTAAGGTGTAGCCCAACAATATTGATGATTGGTTTGTACAAAATATTGATGCTAGACACTGAAGGTGATTTGGACAACTTAAAGGAATTTAAGAAACTTATTTACTCTTTGATATACATGGATAATGGTGCGTTCACTGCAAATGATTCTGAAAGCTTACACTGGGGTTTTGATAACTTGAATAACATTTTTAATCCATATAAATTTGAATTACAACAATTCGTTACCAATGATGTTATGCTCCAAGAAAAAATAGATAAGAATTTGGATGAAGTCACTCCTGATGTAGTAAAAATATTTGGTTTAAAGTGGAACCGAATAACAGATTGTATTTCCTCTCCTAAACTTGAGCTAGACTCTAAAGCAAACACTAAGAGACTCATATTGAAAAGCATTGCTTCAAATTTTGATCCATATAATTTCAATGGACCTATTTTAAACAGAGCTCGTTTATTTATGCATGAACTTCAATTAAACTCTTCTCTAGGATGGGATACAGAATTGTCCATTGAGCAACAACGAGAATGGCGTAACATAGCCAAACAAGTTAACATGACTCCTCCAATTGAGGTACCTAGATTTGTCGGGGAGAGAAATGGATCATATCGTTTAATTGCATTTACTGACAGCAGTAAAATAATCTATGGGACAACAATTTTTATTCAGTGCATAGAAACCAAGCAAGTCAGTTTTGTTCTAGCAAAGAATCGCTTGGTTAACAAGCAGTTAGAAAGCAAAAGTATTCCATCTCTAGAATTCCAAGGGATAGTTTTGGGAACAGAAACATTATTAGATTTGAGTAAGGATTTGGCAGGTCCTCAGTGCCCTAAACCTATTAGAATTGTAGAATCAGTACTGTATACGGATAGCATTGTTTCACTGAGCTGGATTAATTCTTATGTGAACAAATTAGATAAAATGAATAAAAGGAGTGTCTTTATCATGAATCGTTTGGATCACATTCAAAGGACCTGTGAAAATAACCCAGTTAGATTTTGTTTTGTCAGTGGTATTTTGAACCCTGCAGATTGTATAACTAGGCCTATGTCGTACAAACAGCTTTTGAAAACTAATTATTTCACTGGCCCAGAGTTTTTAAGATGTGAAAGGGATGAACTGTGCAGTAATGCTGACACATTTGATATAGTTGTACCCAATCCAAATTTTAATCCAATGAATGAAAATTCCTTCTCAATTTCTGCATCTAAATTAAGTGAATCACAAGTCTTAGCAGAATCAAACCCTGAACATTTAGTCGTCCTGGACAAGTGTTCCAGCTTCTCTAAGCTTGTTAGAATTCACGAGTACGTTCTTAAATTCATTGCTTTGCTCAAAAGAAGAGCAAACTCAGTTTCTTTTAACTTTGGTGATGCATCCTCCTTTCATTTGGAAGCTACTAGACATATCATAAGGAATGATCAGAGAATCTGGTATGGTGAAGTTTTCCAGTATTTAGAAAACAGAAATAAGAGAGTAAAGGATATTCCTAATATTATTGCTCAACTTAATGTATACATGGATGATCATGGACTCTTAAGAATTAGAAGTAAGATGCCTAAATGGAGAAAAGATACTTTTGTCAACTTTCCTATTTTGCTTCACAAACACAGTAAGTTAACTCGGTTAGTAATAAAAGATTTTCATGAGAAATTCTCTCATGCTGGTGTTTATTCCCTTTTGTCAGAGATGAGAAAAAAGTTTTGGATTCCACATTACTTTTCAGTAGTAAAAAAGGTCATCAAAGAATGTGTCATTTGTAAGAGATTCAAAGAGAGAACGGTTAAGGTCAATCAAAGTGCCTATCGCGATTTTAGGATTGACCCTCCCTCTATACCATTCAGGTATATTTTTATTGATCATTTTGGACCGTATAACGTTAAGCTTAATGGTAAAAAGAGCAAAGTTTGGGTTCTATGTTTAACTTGTCTCTGGTCGAGGGCAATTAATTTAAAAATTTGTTTAGATCTCACTACAAAAGAATTTTTAAGAGCTTTTCAAATGCATTCATATCAGTATGGAATCCCTCAACTAGTCTTGTCAGATCTTGGATCTCAGTTGGTAGCTGGAGCTAATGTGGTCACTAATTTCCTGGGTGATCCTGAGAGTCAGGCATATTTTGAAGAAAATGGTGTAAAGTCAATTAAGTTTCAGCAGTATCCAAAGGGATGTAACAAATTAGGAGGACTTGTTGAGACTTGTGTTAAGATGAGTAAGCGTTTAATCTATGGAGCATTAAGAAATAATGTGTTAGACTTCCGTGATTTTGAGTTTTTTGTAGAGCAAACCGTTCACTTAGTTAACAGGCGCCCTATTGCCTTCAAAGAAGGGTTGAGAGACAGTATCACAGATGAAGTGCCTGATGCAATTACACCAGAAATATTACTTCATGGACATGAATTGCTGTCTATTAACATTATTCCTGACTTGCAGGGCAATCCAGATGAAGATCTGAACTGGACGGCAGATGATCATGTTGGCAAAGTTTTAGACAAGTATCAAAAACTTAGAAATGTGAGGTCTCGACTTATTAACATTTATAATTCAGAATTTATAGCACACTTAGTGTCACAAGCTACAGACGAAAGGAGTAGATATAAACCAGTGACACATAAAAGAATTCAAATAGGTGATATTGTTTTGTTAAAAGAACCGCACATGAAACCTTCAAATTACCCAATGGGTATTGTTAAAAAAGTAAAATTAAATGACTTGGATGAAGTAACTGACATAGCTGTGTTTAAGGGAGCTTCTCGTGAAACTGTAAGACGGCATGTTACTTCAGTAATACCTCTCTTAAGCCCTGTGACTAATGACAGTGAAGAAAAGGCAGATATTAAAGAGGACAGTAGTACACACCAAAGAAAAAAGAGAGAGGCTGCTGTCATTAGTGAGGCAAGAACAAGAGATATGTTGAGAAATTAGTATGTAGTATATATTTGGGTGTTGGTAATTTTTATTTTTTCTCCTTAGAATGTTACTTAATTTTGTAACATTACCTTTACCATTCGAATTTTGACTAAATTCGAATCCCCCCTTTGGAGTGTTGAAGAATTATTTTATATACTAATTCTGTAGAAAATTTATAAACTTGTGTATATGTATATTTATTTATGTTCATATTTGTTTCATCCTTGAAACCCCCCTTTTGCCATACAAAGCAAAATCAAAAAGAAATACTGGGGAGTTTCAAGGATAATATGCTCAGTCCATAGATGGCTCTGCTGGCTGTATTTTAATATTTGCAGTTCCTGATTCCATCATCC
>NW_027171287.1:0-12500 GCF_036898095.1 Palaemon carinicauda
CTAAAGAGAGAGAGAGAGAGAGAGAGAGAGAGAGAGAGAGAGAGAGAGAGAGAGAGAGAGAGAGAGAGAGAGAGAGAGAGAGAGAGTTCGTATTCATAAAGTTACATCAAATTTAAAATATATATTCAATACATCTACATTGAGAGAGAGAGAGAGAGAGAGAGAGAGAGAGAGAGAGAGAGAGAGAGAGAGAGACTTCGTATTCTCAGTTATATCATTGATAGAGAAAGATTAATATTTATTTTTCAACGTAAGTCATATAAATATTAAATTCCTAATCGTAGTTCATTGTGAAATACACTCATCATAAATATACATACCTAAAAGAATAGGAACGAATATAAGAATGCATATGTATAGGAGAACCATCAAAGAATATAAGTATATAAGTATATAAGTATAAGAGCCTTTATAAGTGGAGAGAATATAAGTAAACTGTACATAAGTATAAAGTCTATAAGTAGAGAGGACAGCCCTGTTCTATCTTTAAGTCTTTGGAGGAGTAATAATGAAGATTATTCGAGAATGAAGTGTGTATTAGCATGCAGTAATTAAGGCACTTCCGAGAAGGGGGCAATTGAGGCTGGTAAAAGTAATGTGGCTTAATTGCAACGTCTTGTGTGAGGAATCTCACTCCGAGCTTCGTTTGTTTTCTGTTCTGTGTACGATAGTTTTTACTCTAAAGTACGATGCTGTTGTTTTTATAATGTTTGTTTATGTTTTGGTCTGTGTACGACAGTTTTTACTCTAAAGTACGATGCTGGTTTTTTTTAATGTTTGTTTACGTTTTGGTCTCTGTACGATAGTTTTTACTCTAAAGTACGATGCAGTTGTTTTTATAATGTTTATGTTTTGGTCTGTTTACGATAGTTTTTACTCTAATGTACGATGTTGTGTTTATAATGTTTGTTTACGTTTTGGTCTGTGTACGATAGTTTTTACTCTTATGTACGATGCTGGTTTTTATAATGTTTATGTTTTGGTCTCTGCACGATAGTTTTTACTCTAAAGTACGATGCTGGTTTTTATAAAGTTTATTTTATGGTCTGTTTACGATAGTTTTTACTCTAAAGTACTATGCTGTTGTTTTTTTTTAAATGTTTGTTTATGTTTTGGTATCAATTTTTATATATATTTCAGCTTTCATCATCATAATCATCTCTCTCCTCTTACGCCTATTGACGCAAAGGGCCTCGGTTAGATTTCGCCAGTCGTCTCTATCTTGAGCTTTTAAATCAATTCTTCTCCAATCATCATCTCCCACTTCACGCTTCATAATCTTCAATATATTTCTGCTTTCATCATCATCATAATCATCTCTGTCCTCCTACGCCTATTAACGCAAAGGGCCTCGGTTAGATTTCGCCAGTCGTTTCTATCTTGAGCTTTTAAATCAATACTTCTCCTTTCATCATCTCCCACTTCACGATTCATAGTCCTCATCCATGTAGGTCTGGGTCTTCCAACTCTTCTAGTGTCTTGTGGGGCCCAGTTGAAAGTTTATTTCAGCTTTGAATATATGTTATTTAAAAGATAATCAAGTTATATAACCTCTCTTTTACATTAAGTACTTTAATTACAGTAAGCTTATAAAGGCTTAAGATTTTAAAGTTTTAAAGGTCCGTCATGAATGACAGAAGCAAGGAACACTGGCAAAGCCCTAGAGACTGACTATATAAACATATGATCAGCACTCAAGCCCCTTCTCCATCCAAGCTAGGTCCAGGGAGGGTCAAGCAATAGCTGCTGATGAATCAGCAGGTAGACTTATAGTATTATATATTCATCATCACCTAGAGAGAGAGAGAGAGAGAGAGAGAGTGAGAGAGAGAGAGAGAGAGAGAGAGAGAGAGAGAGAGAGAGAGACTTCGTATTCATAAAGTTACATAAAATTTAAAGTATTATATATACATGAGAGAGAGAGAGAGAGAGAGAGAGAGAGAGAGAGAGAGAGAGAGAGAGACTTCGTATTCTCAAATTTATATAATTGATAGAGAAAGATTAAGATTTATTTTTCAACGTAAGTCATATAAAAATTAAATTCCTAATCGAAGTTCATTGTTAATGCATTTATTATAAATAGACATACCTAAAAGAATAAGACCGAATATAAGTATCTATACGTATAGAAGCACCATCAAAGAATATAAGTATATAAGTATAAGAGGCTCTATAAGTGGAAAGAAGAGCCTTGTTCTATCCTTAAGAATATAAGTACACTGTATATAAGTATAAAGTCTATAAGTGGAGAGGACAGCCCTGTTCTATCTTTAAGCCTCTGGAGGAGTAATAATGAAGATTATTCGAGAATGAAGTGTGTATTAGCATGCAGTAATTAAGGCACTTCCGAGAAGGGCAATTGAGGCTGGTAAAAGTAATGTGGCTTAATTGCAACGTCTTGTGTGAGGAATCTCACTCCGAGCTTCGTTTGTTTTCTGTTCTGTGTACGATAGCTTTTAGTCTAATGTACGATGCTGTTTGTTATAATGTTTGTCTACGTTATGGTCTGTGTACGATAGCTTTTACTCTAAAGTACGATGCTGGTTTTTATATAGTTTGTTATGGTCTGTTTACTATAGTTTTTACTCTAAAGTACGATGCTGTTGTTTTTATAATGTTTGTTTATGTTTTGGTCTGTGTACGATAGTTTTTACTCTAAAGTACGATGCTGTTGTTTTTATAATGTTTGTTTATGTTTTGGTCTGTGTACGATAGTTTTTACTCTAATGTACGATGCTGGTTTTTATAATGTTTGTTTACGTTTTGGTCTGTGTACGATAGTTTTTACTCTAATGTACGATGCTGGTTTTTATAATGTTTGTTTATGTTTTGGTCTGTGTACGATAGTTTTTACTCTAATGTACGATGCTGGTTTTTATAATGTTTGTTTACGTTTTGGTCTGTGTACGATAGTTTTTACTCTAATGTACGATGCTGGTTTTTATAATGTTTGTTTATGTTTTGGTCTGTGTACGATAGTTTTTACTCTAATGTACGATGCTGGTTTTTATAATGTTTGTTTACGTTTTGGTCTGTGTACGATAGTTTTTACTCTAAAGTACGATGCTGGTTTTTTAATGTTTGTTTATGGTTTGGTCTGTGTACGATAGTTTTTACTCTAAAGTACGATGCTGGTTTTTTAATGTTTGTTTACATTTTGGTCTCTGTATGATAGTTTTTATTCTAAAGTACGATGCTGGTTTTTATAATGTTTGTTATGTTTTGGTCTGTGTAAGATAGTTTTTATTCTAAAGTACGATGCTGTTTTTTTTATGTTTGTTTATGTTTTGGTCTGCGTACGATAGTTTTTACTCTAAAGTACAATGCTGTTTTTTTTTAATGTTTGTTTAAGTTTTGGTATCAATTTTTATATATATTTCAGCTTTCATCATCATCATCATCTCCGCCTACGCCTACTGACGCGAAGGGCCTCGGTTAGATTTCACCAGTCGTCTCAATTATTTTGAATTTTTAAATCAATACTTCTGCAATCATCATCTCCCACTTCACGCTTCATAGTCTTCAATATATTTTAGCTTTTATCATCATCATCATCATCATCATCATCTCCTCCTAAGCCTATTAACGCAAAGGGCCTCTTTTAGATTTCGCCAGTCGTCTCCATCTTGAGCTTTTAAATCAATACTTCTCCTTTCATCATCTCCCACTTGACGCTTCATAGTCCTCAGCCATGTAGGTCTGGGTCTTCCAATTCTTCTAGTGCTTTGTGGAGCCCAGTTGAAAGTTTATTTCAACTTTAAATATATGTTATTTAAAAGATAATCTGGTTATATAATCTCTCTTTAACTTTAGGTTACTTTAAGGGTATAAAGGCTTAAGATTTTAAAGTTTTAAAGGTCCGTCATGAATGACAGAAGCAAGGAACACTGGCAAAGCACTAGAGCCTGCCCATATATACATATGATCAGCTCCTAAGCCCCTTCTCCATCCAAGCTAGGACCAGGGAGGGCCAGGCAATGGCTGCTGATGAATCAGCAGGTAGACCTATAGGTTCCTCCAAATACCCCATCCCTAGCTTGCAAGGATGGTAAGGTTGCAGACACTATAAAAACTATTGATCTTGAGAGGGAATCGAACTCCCGTCCCACAGATTGTCAGGCAAGATATTGCTTGATTTGTTAAGCAGTATATATACATAGGATCAGCGCCCAAGTCCCTTCTCCACCTAAGTTAGGTCCAGGGAGGGTCAAGCAATGGCTGTGGAGGACTCAGCAGGTAGACCTATAAGCTCCCCAAAGCTCCCATCCTTAGCTTGCAAAGATGGTGAGGTTGCAGACACTACAAGAAACTATCGAGCTTAAATGTGGCTCGAACCCCAATCCACCATATTGCTAGGCATAAACGTTTCCAATAGACCACCAAAACACCTAGAGGAAAAGAAACGCATTACAAAGCAAGATTCAATTTGCTTCGCAAAGCACTGCTGGAATTGTGACAAAGCTTTTTATTCATGTGCTTTCCAGGACGTATATCCCTTCTTTGACCTAAGCTGGCCTGACCAACGAGTAAAAAGGACCTAAAATGATTTAAAGTTTAATCTACAAAGAGCCCTTTGCAATTACAGTCGTGTGTCACAACAGAGAACTTGTAAGGAAGAATTTTTTACTTTGTTTTTTTCTTGATTTTAGAATTGCTTGAGTGATTTACTTGTTTCTTTCTTGATCTTTTTTTATTTTTATTTCATCTTTATCCATCTCATCTCCAACACCAGACTTTATATTCATCATTATTTCTCTTACATTTTTATCACTTTTTATCTTATTTTTATCATCTCATCTGCAACACAAGACTTTTCTCACTAATGATTAAATTTTATCTTCGGTATTGTTTCTCTTACATTTTTATCCCTTTTTATCATATTTTTATCATCTCATCTCCAACACCAGACTTTTCTCACTAATGATTAAATTTTATCTTCGTTATTAATTCTCTTATAATTTCATCACAAGAGTTTCTCATAATACATGTTCTCATCTCCAACATTGATATGATCTCCGACAATTACCTCATCTCCAACAATGATGTCTTCACCAATGTTGATCTTATGACTAACATCGATTTCATCCCCAACATTGGTCTCATTATTAGCAAGGATCTCTAACAATGATCTCATATCCAACAAGGATCTTATCACCAACAAGGATCTCATCACCAACAATGATCTCATCCACATCAATGATCTTATCCCCAACAATGATCTTAGCACCGACAATGATCTTAGCACTAACAGTGGTGTCATTACGAACATTGACCTCATCTTCAACAATGATCTTATCTCCAGTGTTCATCTCATCAACAACTTTAATTTCATACCCAGCATTGATCTTAGCACCATCAGTGGTGTTATCACTAACACCAATCTCATCACCAACATTGATCTCATCTTCAACATAAATCTCATCTTCAAAAATGATATCTCCAATACTGATCTCATCTCCAGTGTTCATCTCATTACCAACATTGATCTATTCCCCAACAATGACATAATCGCCACCATCAATCTCATCTCCAACAACAAATTTCCCTCTATCTCAACTTCGCCAAATCTTCTTCAGAGGATTTTTCCCTCCCCGACGTAAGAAGACAAATCATCCGTCCTTATCTTCCCTCCCGGAGACATACGTACCGGGAACTTAATCCGGTTTTTCTACGAATTACAGAATAATCAGCGATGTATTGCGTGATATAAACTATTTTTTTTTTCTTACAGAGGAGGAATTTGCAATGTCACGTGACCCAAGATGTCATTTTGATCATCTGACTCGTTTTCCGATCGACGATTCGGTTTGCGATTGAGGTTGCCGTAACGGGTAAGAGTTGCCATGTCTTCAATTGTTTTTCTTGCGTTTAAATAACGGTAATTGACAGTCTGTGATTCTAAGGTGATTTACGAGCGTGTTTGTCGTCCAGTCTGGGTTTAATTCCTATTTTGACAATGACCTTGGGTTCTGGCCTTGACACGTCGACTATCTCTTATATTACCAACGAGTTTAATATTAGGAGCTGGGAACTTTTCTGCGAGAGAGAGAGAGAGAGAGAGAGAGAGAGAGAGAGAGAGAGAGAGAGAGAGAGAAGAAATTTAAGAATCCTTGAGTCTCGAGGTTGAAGGAAAGAGAGTCAATTATACAAATTACAGATTCTCAATTTGTAAATGAAAGAAGAAATTACCTTTAAATATTTCTTTGTTTACAAAAGAATTATATAAAAAATTACCGTATTGAAGTTTCTGACAATACTGAATCGGCAATGTTATACAAATGTACATTCACAAATACGTATGCAAAACATGACATCAATTTTGGCATATGCAATTCTTCGCAGACTTATGACAATCGTAATTTAGTTCTTCATTAAATCATCCGATGTGGTAACGTCCCTGACTGGTGAACGCCAGACTGGGGTTCGAGTCCCGCTCAAACTCGTTAGTTTATTTGGTCGCTGTAACCTTACTATCCTTGTAAGCTAAGGACGGGGGTGTTTGGGGGAGCCTACAGGTCTATATGTTGAGTCATTAGCAGCCATTGCCTTGCACTCCTTGGTCTTATATTGGTTATATAGGGATCTTGGGTGCTAATCATATGTATATGGTCAGTCTCTAGGGTATTGTCCTGCTCGATAGAGCAATGTCACTGTCCCTTACCCTTGCCATTCATGAGTGGCCTTTCAACCTTTATAAACCTTTAATTCATAATCTTATTTAACCCTTAAACTTCGACCCCTTCTTGTAATAAGCTTTGGAATCCTATTTCGGCTTCTGTATTCCCCCCCCCTCTCTCTCTCTTGTTTGAGGGTACACTCGAGCACACTATTCTATATAATTTATCTTCCTCTTGTTTTGTTAAAAGTTTTTATAGTTTATAAAGGAGAAATTTATTTCAATGTTACTCTTCTTAAAATATTTTATTTCTTTTTTTCCTTTCCTCACTGGACTATTTTCCCTGTTGGAGCTCCTGAGCTAATAGCATCCTGCTTTTCCAACTAGGGTTGTAGCTTAGCAGGTAATAATAATAATAATAATAATAATAATAATAATAATAATAATAATAATAATACGCGATAGAGCCCATGTTCTCTTTTGCTGTCCGAGCAAGAAACCCGAGGATTCGTTCCAACGAGCTTACGAGTTTTGCAATGTAAACAACATGAAATGGCGGCGTCTTTGATGCGTTAAATTCCATCGAATTTATCAAACTCTATTGTGCAAGACGTGAAATTAATTCCGGGTCATTAAACGAATAAAAAAAACACGACTTGAATTAACTTAGTTATATGATAAATAACATCCAATAACGTTATTAAAACCACAAGTAAAAAAAGACACACAATTAGGTCACATATAAATATAATCCAGGCAACAATGAAAATGATACATCCTTATCACACACAAAGGAAGTCAACTAAGATACGCAGGAGGATCATCAAGACAAGGATACCACCCAGGGGATATCTCGAACGTGACCTGGAACTAAATCGATAAATTAAGCGAAACAATAAAGCAATTGGCTCTCGGGCGTCAGTGACGTATGCCCGAGTCGGGTTCGAATTATCTCTTGCATAATTGGAATGAATTTCGAGGTCGTGGATTAAGTTTTTATTTTCGTTTTACGTGATGGAGGTAATGATTGAAGGGCAAGCAATGTGTGGGGTTTATTGGATTGTTTTTATAGATGCGTATATATACATAAACACACACACACATACATATATATATATATATATATATATATATATATATATATATATATATATATATATATATATATATATATATATATCTCAAACCATCTAACAATCAAGACTTTTGTATATGTTAATGGGTAAATACATACATATACTGTACTGTATATATATATATATATATATATATATATATATATATATATATATATTTATATACACATATATATAAAAATATACTGTATATTTATATACATATATATAAATATAATGTGTATATATATACATATATACATAAATATACTATATATATATATATATATATATATATATATATATATATACATAATATATATATATATATATATATATACATAATATATATATATATATATATATATATATATATATATATATATATATATATATTATGTATATATATACATACATATATATATATATATATATATACATAATATATATATATATATATATATATATATATATATATATATATTAATTGTTTTCCTTTTAGAGATGAAAGCTTCAAAAGATGCTACCTATTTCTGTTCTAAATCATAATTTCTGGATGTTGTTTTTAGTCCCACGCTTTTTTTTTTTTTTTTTTTTTTTGTTTCACGGCTGCACCCCCACCAGAGTCTTCTTTTTATCAGGTACGTAACTTGATGGTGTGTTTAAAAGAGGACCAATAGCATTTAAAGAAACTCTCCTAAATCCTTAGTCTACGAGGTGTCATAAATTGGAACTATAACGAACTGATTCCACATTATGTTATTGCAATATAATGACATTTAAAATGAATGAATAAGATATTTTCAGTATTTTAATATTAATAAATTATTTATTACATTCTCTTATCACATCCGTTAAACTAATAACTACTCTGCAGTCCAAGAAAAATACTGAGATTAGTTTTCAAGATCATATTTAACCCAGATTTCAGATATCTCTTCAAAAAGCCTGAAAACTGAAAACAACTTTGGAAACAAAAGGCGTAACAAATACATTAAAGAAAGAACCAGGCATTATAAAGCAGTTTCTCGTGCAGTTAAACTGAAAAACCTATGGACAGCTGTAAAATAATAGGCAGTTACGCTCACGCGATTCCGTCTGCATCGTCCGCGGTAGGTAAATATACACGGACCCTCCTGGCTCCTGAAGACAGTCTTGGAATCCGTCGTCAAAATCTGGGTTTGGGGTCCGTAAAGAATACCTCTTTGGGAGTTCTATGGTAAAGGTTTATTTTTATGGACCCTCCCGGCTCTTGGAGACAGTCTTCAAATAAGTCGTCAAAATCTGGGTTTGGGGTCCGTAAAGAATACCTCTTTGGGAGTTCTATGGTAAAGGTTTATTTTTATGGACCCTCCCGGCTCTTGGAGACAGTCTTCAAATAAGTCGTCAAAATCTGGTTTTGGGGTCCGTAAGGAAAACATTTCCGGGGATCTATGATAAAGGTTTATTTTCATGGATCCTTCCGGCACCTGGAAACGGTTTTCAGATCCGTCGTCAACATCTGATTTTGGGGTCCTTAAGGAAAACCTCTTCGAGGGTTCTATGATAAAGGTTTATTTTTATGGACCCTACTGGCTCCTGGAGACAGTCTCCAAATCTGTCGTCAAAATCTGGTTTTGAGGTCAGTAAGGAAAACATTTCCGGGGATATATGATAAAGGTTTATTTTTATGGACCCTCCCGGGTCCTGGAGACCGTCTTTGAATCCGTTGTCAAAATCTGATTAGGGGTCCCCTCCCAACTCCTGGAGACGGTCTCCGAATCCGTCGTCAAGATCTGATTTTGGGGTCCTCTGTCTACTCCTGGAGACGGTCTACGAATCCGTCGTCAAAATCCGGTTTTGGGGCCACCTTCCTGCTCCTGGAGATGGTCTTCGAATCCGTCGTAAAAATCTGGTTTTGGGGCCCCCCTCCCGCTCCTGGAAACGGTCTTCGAATATGTCTCAAAATCAGGTTTTGGAGCCCCTCCCGGTTCCTGGAGACGGTCTCCGAATCCGTCGTCAAAATCTGGTTTTGGGGTCCGTAAGGAAAACCTCTTCGGGGGATCCATGATAAAGGTTTATTTTTCAGATCTATGGTATAAAAGTGTTTCTGGGTATTTAATAAAAATGACATGTCCATATGAAAAGAGGGAGGAAGAGTGTGTTTGGGGGAGGCTATAGGTCTCTTCCTGCTGATTTATTAGCAGCCACTGCCTGGTCCTCCCTGGTCCAAGCTCGCGAGGAGAGTGGGCTGGTAGCTGATCATATGTTTATGGCTATTCTTCACCCAAGGGGTTAACTACTGCACTGTAATTGTTTTATGGCTACTTTCCTCTTGGTAAGGGTAGAAGAGACTCTTTAGCTATGGCAAGCAGCTCTTCTATGAGAAGGACACTCCAAAATCAAACCATTGTTCTCTAGTCTTGGGTACCACGGCCTTCCACTATCTTAGGTAAGAGTTCTCTTACTTGAGGGAACATTCAGGGACACTATTCTATTCTCTTGTTTTGTTAAATTTTCTATGGTTTACATAGGAAATATTTATTTCAATATTGTTAGTTCTTGAGATATTTAATTTTAGTTGATTCCTTTCCTCTCAGGGCTATTTTCCCTGTTGAAGCCCCTTGGGCTTATAGAATCCTGCTTTTCAAACTGGGGTTGTAGCTTAGCAAGCAATAATAATAATAATAATAATAATAATAATAATAATAATAATAATAATAATAATAATAATAATAATAATAATAGTCTCTCAGGCGCTGTCACTGTCCCTCTGCATTTACGAACAGCCTTTAAAGTCTTCGAAACCTTTAAAAGCCTTAAAGGTCTTAAAAGCCTTTAAATACAATCTATTGCAGACGACAGCATCTCGGAAAGCTGAAATTACAGAGGGAAATTCCTGAGGAGGGGTCGGAGGCCCCCTCCCCCCTTTCTGCTTCTCCCTTTCCCTGCGGGTTTATGTCATGCAATGAAGAACGCCTCGCCCTTTTAATTTATTCACCTGGACTGCTAACCTTAACGTCTAATCTTGAAAGAAATAACTAGAGTTTTTGTTTAACGTGGAGAGGGTCCATGATTTATCGTTAGGGTTTAAAAATGGGATCAAACTAGAAATTATATATATATATATATATATATATATATATATATATATATATACATACAGTATATATATATATATATATATATATACATATACATATATATATATATATGTATATATATACATATATATATACATACAGTACACACATATATATATATACATACAGTATATATATATATATATATATATATATATATATATATATATATATATATATATATACACAGTATATATATATATATATATATATATATATATATATATATATATATATATATATGTATATATACATACATATATATATATACGTATATATATATATATATATATATATATATATATATATATATATATAGATATATTTTCTTATGTTGAAGACAAGAGAAGATTACCTTTTTTTTTTAAGCTTTCCTCCTAAGTTGATTGAGAAAATTGTTAATGGTTTTTTTTTATTTTGAGATCAACTAGATTTTTTCTTTAATCTTGAAGACAAGAAAATATTTTTCCCGAACATGGCAAGCCTTACGCAATCACTTCCCGAACATCGCAAGCCTTACGCAACCACTTACATTCACAGGTACAACTAGAGGGGCACTCAGTAGAGCGCAGACCACCACCATGGCAGATTATTTCGCAACCTTTTGCCCTACCCCTGGACCTTTGACCTTAACATGTATTAATTGGCGTGGATTTTCATACCCTCAAATATGAACCAAGTTTGAAGTCTCTGTGACAACGATGTCCAAACTTATGGCGAATTACGCTTGACCGTGACCTTAACCTTTGACCTTGACCTTCCAATATTTGAATATTTTCAGCTTTTAACATAACAGTTAATCCCTGCGAGTTTCATTACTCTACGAATAAAACTATGCCCAGGAAGGTGTTCACAAACAAACACACAAACTACGTTATCGGAGTTAACAAGTTTCATTACTCTACGATTAAAATCGTAGCCAGGAAGCTTTAAAAAAAAAAAACATATACACACAAACAAACACACAAACAGTGGGTAAAACATAAACCCCTTCCAACTTCGTTGGCGGAGGGAAGAAGTTTTATCATTCTAAGTTTAAAACTGTGACCAGGAAGCTGTTCACAAACAAGCACACACAAACAGTCGGTAAAACATAACCTCCTTCTAACTTTGTTGAGGGAGGTAACAAATTTCCTTACTCTACGATGAAAAGAGTGACCAGGAAGCTGTTCACAAACAACCACACAAACAGGAGGTAAAACATAACCTCCTTCCAACTTCGTTGAGGGATTTAACAAATTTCCTTACTCTAGGATTAAAACTGTGACCAGGAAGCTGTTCACAAACAACCACACACAAGGGGTAAAACATGACCTCCTTCTAACTTTGTTGAGGGAGGTAACAAATTTCCTTACTCTACGATGAAAAGAGTGACCAGGAAGCTGTTCACAAACAACCACACAAACAGTCGGTAAAACATAACCTCCTTCCAACTCCGTTGAGGGAGGTAACAAGTTTCCTTACTTTACGATTAAAACTGTGACCAGGAAGCTGTTCACAAACATGCACACACAAACAGTCGGTAAAACATAACCTCCTTCCAACTTCGTTGAGGGAGGTAACAAATTTCCCTACTCAAGGATTAAAACTATGACCAGGAAGCTGTTCACAAACAAGCACACACAAACAGTCGGTAAAACAACTTCC
>NW_027171288.1:10000-12500 GCF_036898095.1 Palaemon carinicauda
TAGTCACCTCGACGGAGAATGGATTTCGGACCACAGTGTATACCAAACCCACAAACCTAGGCATGTGCTTGAATGGAGACAGTGAGTGCCCCACCCGATATAAGAGTTCTACCATCAAGGCTTACGTCAGGAGGGCCCTGTCGCACTGTTCCACATGGTGCGACACACACAAGGAACTGGACCGAATATCTCAAGTACTTGTCAACAATGGATTCTCCAATAAGCACGTCCAAAAGGAAGTCAGGAAAGCAGTAGACAAGTGGTACGAATCCAACCCCGCCGAGAGAATCGACAGTAGCAATAACATCAAGCTATTTTACAAAGGACATATGCATCCGAATTACCTGCAAGACGAGAAGGCAATGAAAGAAATCATCAAGAATAATGTATCCCCTACTGAAGACACCCAGAAATTAGACTTCATTATATATTACCAAACGGCCAAGACGAAAAGCCTTATTATGAGGAATAACCCAGCGCCCCCAGAGCAGGATTTCTTAAAGAAGACGAATGTTGTCTATGCATATCAATGCCCTATCCGTGGTTGTCCCGGAAATTATATTGGCATGACAACTATGCGTCTTTCCAAGAGAATTTCTTGCCACGTACAGCAAGGGGCTATAAAGAATCATGCCCTACAAAGACATAACACCCCTATTTGTCGAGCTGATATCGTCAGTAACACCAAGATTATCGGTAGCGCCCCAGATAGTCGACGTCTACGCATCCTAGAAGCTCTACTGATACAGCGAGATAAACCCACCCTTAATACGACCCAAGAGATGTTTTTGTTACCGTCAAGCCGTCGTATTGATACATCAAGAAACCCCCATCAAGGAGGACATAATGAAGACACTACCAACCACGAAAATACCCCGAATTTTGACGCCGAAGTAGGACATGATCTCAGCCACGTGGGACACTTTTCTGAGCGGGAGAGCAGCCTGGCTGGCTCAGAGCGCACCTCAGCCAATCAAAACTCAGGTCCCCCGATGACGTCACAGACTGGTATTCCCGGCCGAGATCATCGTACACCAGACACCATATCATATCAGCTCCGATCAACCAATGAAAACCGATGAAAATTCCAGCCCTTTCACTTTTAATCCTGATCCTGGGTATAAATACCACCCGACTGCAGCATCCAACTCACTCTCTACCAGCAGATGAGGAAGGACTTATCCTCGAAACGCGTCGTAGTTTTTACTATTCTGTACCAAAGTTTTACTTGTATTTTGTGAGAATATACTTGAAAAGTCTTCCCGATTTTGTCATTCACCCGACTGATGAATTTTTCAAGTCTGCTGGCTGATTGTAGCGCTCTAGAGAAGAGAATTATCCGGAAAATAGAAAAATTGGATAAGAAAATAAACTCTGCCGATGCAGCCATTACTTTTAACTCAACCTGCCTAAAAGAGGGTCTCCTACCACGATATACCGAAGTCCAGCTGTTCGACCCGTCGGCCCAAAATGATCCTGGTACCCGTGCCTACAGACGTAGCCTCCTCCAGAGGCAGCTCCAACAGAAGCAGGCGCTGAAGGATGAGCTCACAGCCCTCCGGACCCGTCTCGTGGAGGAATGGGTCAACACCAGGGAAAGAAGAGCAGAGCAGAATGAAGACAGTACCGATCCAGACACCCCTCCTGAACCTGACAGCGACCCTGACGAAGATGAGGACGCCCCTGATGAGGACTCCCGAGAACCTGTCGATGACAACCCAGAATTCGACCCTACCAGCCAACAGAGAGAGGACGAGGACATCGGGGGTGGCCTGAACTACCCTGACAACATTACCCATGCCCTCCGAATCCTTAAGAAGAGAGACATGCAGAAGAGGACCCGCACCATCCTGAAGAAAATGATCAACCTCAACGGTGGCAAACTTCGCATACCACAGGAACGCCAGGAGTACATCAATATCTCGGGGTATACCCCGACTCCTGCACAGGAACAAATCCTCAAGATGGGCCTCAACTGCCACTACGTGACCAGGCCAAGGCCCACTGATAAACGCCTCGAGGTCGAGCTGCTACTTGACTCAATCCTCGCCCTTCAAGATCGTGGCACCCTGCGGACTACTGATGCCCTCCAGCCCTTGCTTCTTGCTGAGGCCCTCACTGAGAGGGGTCGTTACACCAGTGGTATCGTCACCCAGGATATGAAGGCAGCTGCTAAGGAACTTAAGCAGGTTGCTGGTGTTACTGTTCGTAGGGCAGACAAGACTGCTGCCTTTGTGCTTATTGACACAGAGGAATACCACAAGAAACTCGACGACATCTTGGCTGATTCCTCAAAATTTGTGCGCCTCACTAGAAACCCTATCGAAGAAATCAAGAAAGAGGCTAACAAAACCATCGAGGCCGTGAATGCAGCAACCAATGCCATGCACCTACCAGTTATTTCAGGGGATTTCTGGCCGGGCTACCTTTATGGCAATGTGAAAACCCACAAGCAGGGCAACCCCCTACGCCCCATTATAAGTCAATGCCCTACTCCGAC
>NW_027171289.1:0-17500 GCF_036898095.1 Palaemon carinicauda
CACTGTTTCTTACGCAAACATACATATCTACAAATAGACACAATACTTCCGTCTCTCTCTCTCTCTCTCTCTCTCTCTCTCTCTCGTGGTAAGTCAACTAATACCCAACCACTTCTCTCTCTCTCTCTCTCTCTCTCTCTCTCTCTCTCTAGTAGTGGGTCAACTGACATCCAACCACCTGTCTCTCAAACTGTCTTACACAAACATACATATCCACATCTCTCTCTCTCTCTCTCTCTCTCTCATCTCTCTCTCTCGTAACAGGTCAACTAATAGCCAACCACTTTCTCTCTCTCCCTCTCTCTCTCTCTCTCTCTCTCTCTCTCTCTCTCTCTTTCGTAGCAGGTCAACTAATATCCTGCCACCTCTCTCTCTCTCTCTCTCTCTAGTAGTGGGTCAACTGACATCCAACCACCTGTCTCTCTCAAACTGTGCCTTACACAAACATACATATCCACATCTCTCTCTCTCTCTCTCTCTCTCTCTCTCTCTCTCTCTCGTAGCAGGTCAACTAATAGCCAACCACTTTCTCTCTCTCTCTCTCTCTCTCTCTCTCTCTCTCATAGCAGGTCAACTAATACCCAACCACTTTCTCTCTCTCTCTCTCTCTCTCTCTCTCTCTCTCACTCTCTCTCTCTCTCTCTCTTTCGTAGCAGGTCAACTAATATCCAGCCACCTCTCTTTCTCTCTCTCTCTCTCTCTCTCTCTCTCTCTCTCTCTCTCTCTCGCCTTTGGATCTGATGGTATTTGTTTACGTTTCATTAGAGATTGTTTATATGTTATTACTTTTTACCTAACGATAATTATCAATACATCAATTATTACTTATTCATATCCAGACATATGGAAAAATTTCCCCATGTCATTTCCGCTCTTCAAAAGCGGGGATGCCGACGATATCTCCAATTACCCTCCCCGTTTCCCCCCTACCTGTGCTATCGAAAGTACTTGAAAAAGTTATTGCAAATCAGTTAACTGAATTTTTTAGAGGAAAATAAAATAATCTCTTTAAGCCAACATGGATTCCGACCAAAATTGTCTACTGAAACAGCCCTGTTAAAAATTATCTGACAAGATTTATGAAAATATAGAAAACAAAAAAGTTTCCTTAGTTTTATTACTAGATTTATCTAAGGCTTTTGATAGCGTAAATCATGCCATAATTATTAGAGAAATGTACGTGGATGAATATTGATCAGAGCTGGTTTAAGAGCTACCTTGAGAATAGGTTTCAGTCCGTCAGGCTAAGTGGTGCTGTATCATCGAAGAAAAATATTCAATTTGGAGTACCTCAGGGATCAATTCTCGGCCCTATACTTTTTATGGTATATGTTAATGATCTCGTGAGATCAATACCTGGCTGTGTTTATAATTCAATATGCTGATGACACGCAAATACTAATAGAAGGTGACATTAAGGATATAGCCGACATGATTTGTAAGGCAGAAGACATTCTAAACAGAGCTAAAGATTACTTTTTGAGAAATGGCTTACTTTTAAAATGAGAAAAAAGACACAGTTTATCATTATTGGGATCCAGGCAATATGTGTCAGATATTGGAGATGAGGTACAGATAAATTTTGATGGAAATATAATCAAGCCAATGACGACTGTGAAAAATTTAGGTGTTCATTCGATCGGTACATGAACTTTGACTATCACATAGACGAAATGTATAAAAAGGTAATGGGTACTCTTATATATTTGAATAGAGTAAAAGATCATTTTGAGTCAAGTACTCGCAAGATAGTCGTCCAGTCACTAGCTTTAAGTTTTATAAAATATTGCTTAAAAGTTTGGGGATGTACTAACAAATCACAGCTACAAAGAGTACAAAAGCTGCAGAACTTTGCAGCGAGAGTGGCTGTTGGCCACGTTAGAAAGTTTGAACATGTAACTCCACACTTTAAAGGAATTAGAATGGTTGAAAATAAGAGACCAGTATACTCTTGACATGTGCACTATGGTATATAATCTTTAAATAATAAAATTCCAGATTGGTTATACAGTTTCCCACCTGTATCTTTATTCAGTAATGTCACTACACGCCAAAGGGATGATTTGTATGTTGCAAGACATAAAACTAGTATTAGCTCAAGGCAAATCAGAGTCCGAGGTCCAGTGTTGTATAATAAACAGCCCCGTGAAATAAAAGAAGCAGGCTCTGTGTCTATTTTTAAGTCAAAACTAAGGAATTTACTTTTAACAGAGTCTTAATTGTTCTTTTAATCATTAGTACTTTGTTCTTAGATTTTAATCTGGCTTATTTGTATGTCTTTTACTACTGATACTACATTGTAGTTTTTAAAACCAAGTATCCTAATTCAAAATGGGTTCTGAGTCTGTACATATTTGTTGGGACTTATTTATTGAAATCTTATGACTATCTGATTTTTACTACATATCCTATCTTTTTAGAACTGTCTTAGTTTATTTTATTGCCTGTACGTATTTTTTATATACTTATTTATTGATAATTTATGACCATTTGGATTTCTATTTGAAGCTCATTTTACCTATGACTGTCTACTTTTATACATAGTTTCAAATAGTTTCCTATGGTATTTATATTGTTGCTATTTTTAATGATTTTGATATTCTTAACCTATACCAAGCTTTATGTATGAGTTAAATTCAAATGTTTTATACTGATATGGCTACTTATGTAGAATACCAATGTACATTTGGAATAAAGGCTTATTATTATTATTATTATTATTATTATTATTATTATTATTATTATTATTATTATTATTATTATTATTATTATTATTATTATTACTCTCTAGTAGTGGGTCAACTGACATCCAACCACCTGTCTCTCTCAAACTGTTTCTTACACAAACATACATATCCACAAATAGACAGGATACCTCTCTCTCTCTCTCTCTCTCTCTCTCTCTCTCTCTCTCTCTCTCTCTCTCTTCGTAGAAGATCATTGACATCCAACCACCTCTCTCTCACACACTGTTTCTTACACAAACATACATATCTACAAATAGACACAATACTTCCGTCTCTCTCTCTCTCTCTCTCTCTCTCTCTCTCTCTCTCGTAGTAGTAGTAGTAGTAGTAGTAGTAGTAGTAGTAGTAAGTCAACTAATACCCAACCACTCTCTCTCTCTCTCTCTCTCTCTCTCTCTCTCTCTCTCTCTCGTAGTGGGTCAACTGACATCCAACCACCTGTCTCTCTCAAACTGTTTCTTACACAAACATACATATCTACAAATAGACACAATACTTCCGTCTCTCTCTCTCTCTCTCTCTCTCTCTCTCTCTCTCTCTCGTAGTAAGTCAACTAGTACCCAACCACTTTCTCTCTCTCTCTCTCTCTCTCTCTCTCTCTCTCTCTCTCTCTCTCTCGTAGTGGGTCAACTGACATCCAACCACCTGTCTCTCTCAAACTGTTTCTTACACAAACATACATATCTACAAATAGACACAATACTTCCGTCTCTCTCTCTCTCTCTCTCTCTCTCTCTCTCTCTCTCGTAGTAAGTCAACTAATACCCAACCACTTTCTCTCTCTCTCTCTCCTCTCTCTCTCTCTCTCTCTCTCTCTCGTAGTGGGTCAACTGACCTCCAACCACCTGTCTCTCTCAAACTGTTTCTTACACAAACATACATATCCACAAATTAGACAGAATACTCCTGCTATCTCTCTCTCCCTCTCTCTCTCTCTCTCTCTAGAAGCGGGTCATTAGGCAACTGCAAAAGCAATTATCGGCAACCGCGAAAAATGCGCTATTAAAACTATCTCCAGCCATTCGTGTACCTTGAAGAGGGCCAGAGCTTAAAAGTTTGTTGCGTCATTTGCAGTCGTCATCAGACTCTTGACTGCCCTCTTAATCCATTGTCGCAAGGAGGAGATAGATAGATAGATAGATAGATAAATAGATAGATAGAAGCGAAACTTGGAAAAGGAAGAATGAAAATATCGGGAGAAAAAAGTCAGTAATAGTGAGGGAAAAAGGAATAATAGAGATAAAGAGAGTGAAATGAATTTGAAGGTAAAACGTATTGAAGATGAAAAATTTAGGGGTCAATTAAAAAATGGATGAATGTTATAGAGAATAGAATTCAAGATCGACTCATACATACGTAAGGTTAAGAATAACGATGAAAAAAGTAGAATGATTTAGGGAATATAAGAAATAGGAAGTATTTATTTTAATGTTATGATGCTTTACCTTTAGAAGGGAGTGGTTGAAAGAGATAAATCACTTATATATTTTGGAATGGATGAACGAAATAATTATATTAAAAGATGAAAATAGAAAGGATGTAAAAAGATCAAGTAAAATTTGAATACGATTGCAGAGGAAGAACAGAAAGAGATAACGAACGAGGAAATAAAATCCTACACCAGGTACAAGTAACGTATATTCCATAAACCATTAAGACGTTGAGGAGGAAAAAAAATAATTCATCATTATTATTATTATTATTATTATTATTATTATTATTATTATTATTATTATTATTATTATCATTATCATTATTAATATTATTATTATTGTTATTATTATTATTATTATTTATATATATATATATATATATATATATATTCATTATATATATAATATATGTGTGTGTGTGTGTGTGTGTGTGTGTATATCATTCACATATTTGAGGAGGCTGGATTAAAAGATGCGATCATTTTGTCTCTCTCGAGAGGCCTATAAGTATTTATGCGAATAAAAAGTCTACAGTATTTTTTTGACCCTAGCACCTCAAATGGCAATTGCGGTCAGACTGAACCCTCCTACTAAATGCTGTTGGAAATTCCACATGAATAAACATATATTTTAACAACATATGGTACCAGTATCTTCTGATATATATATATATATATATATATATACAGTATATATATCCATTTCTTTAGAATGAAATTCTTTGATATTATTTTTCATTTGTGAAAAAGATCCGAGAGAGATAATTTTCCTTATCTTTTATATCAAAGTAGGAGAGGGAACATGCCTGTGCCCTTGGCAAAATGAATTGTAATCCCAAGTGTTTGGGAGTCAGTTTCCTTCTTAAGATTTCATAAATTAGTTTTTTATGTTTATATGTATGTATATGTGTATGTATGTATATACATATAAATTTGCAATGAATGATATTGTATAATGTATATATCTATGGCTATCTAATTTTATATATATATTTATATTATATATATATATATATATATTATATACATATATATACATGTATGTATGTATATATATATATATATATATATACATATATATATATAAATATATATATATATATATATATACACATGTGTGTGTCCAAGTGTACATGTGTGTGGTTGTTACCTGCACATATACGGTATTTGTATAATATATATATATATATATATATATATATAATTATTTCAGGGTGACGTGATGCTCAGATCCATAATAATCAAGAAAAACTGGAAATAATAAATGAAATTCTATCTTCTTTTACTCCCATATAGAAATTCTTTTAAAAATATTCCCAAATTATTAACAACTTTAAGAGCTAATGCAGCAGTGAAGAGCAATGACACAATGAAAACAGCTCTCATACAGAATTCTCCAAATACTACCAAGGGATATGAATATTATATCCTATGTAAGTCATGAGGGAAATTATTATATTGGTCAAACAGATAAATTCCTCGCAAAGAGACTTGAATAACGTAAGAAAGGCTAACAAAATAATGCTATGGTTTGTCTATTAACTCGCCATATGTAAATTAATTGGTTCTTTTATATAACTTATTAGAAAAGAACGTCAAAGAGTTCAGTTTTATGAAAAAAAAAATATTCTTGATAACAATTCAAATAGGGAACAGAATGTAATAACTTGTTGCATATATATGTAAACAGATTTCAAGCTTAATAAAAAAATTGAAATTTCTTAGTTGATGTAACTGACCTGGCACCTGGTATATATATATATATATATATATACATATATATATATATAAATATATATATATATATATATATACATATACATATATTATATATATATATGTATATATATATATATATATATACATATATATATACAGTATATATATATATATATATATATTCTCTTATGTAATATGAACTTAAGAGTGGAATAGAGAACATTAAATGTAATAAACGCATGCAAATAAGCAAAATATTACAACAAAAAACTTGAATTTTTCCAGCTCTCTTGCTCACCCACTTTATGCAAATATTCCTGCGCTGCGTATATGCAAATCATGTCCAGTGAGAGAGAGAGAGAGAGAGAGAGAGAGAGAGAGAGAGAAGGGGGGGGGATATATTCGAGTAAGTGCTATCTATAGATTAGTTCTAAAAGGGAAGTGGCACAACGATTCCTGCATATTAATATCCGTTTCCTCTTCTTTTACGAGAGTAGTTTCCGCGAATATGACCACCCAGAGAGTGAAAGAGAGATAGAAAAAGAAACACAGAAATGGAAGTGGGTAGGGTCCTGGCTTAGAGGGAGTTGTTTGAGAAATAAATTAATGGTAAGTCGGAAAAAAGAATAGCACAAATAAGAATATCTATCTCTCTCTGCGGCTGAGTTAAGTCAATGGAACCTAAGTTTCTTGGGACCTGGTTCGAATCCCCCCCCCCCGGCCGACAAGAAGCTATAGTTTATGTCCCCAGCAAAGATGGCCCCATGTGATTCGTATTCCTCCCTTAAAATATTACGAATGAAATCTGCTTGAATCTTTACATGCATCAGGAAGTCCAGAAAAACCTATTCCAACCTAAATTCCCTGTTCTAAAGTCAAGTCCAATAATCATAAAAACAGTAACCTGTTAGATATCTCATGAATTTATGTGAAAATCAGAACTTTTTGTTAAAAGAAGATTACTAGACAGTATTCTAGAAGTTTTATTCCAGCTGTGAAAAAGTTGTGGAATGATTTTCCTAATCGGGGTAGTTTGAATCAGTAGAACTTCAAAGTTCGAAGTTGCAGCAAATGTTTTTATGTTGAACAGGCTGTCATAAGTCTTTTCATAGTTTATATATGACATATCTGTTTTGACATTGTTACTATTTTTAAAATGATTTATTGTTAATTTGTTCTCATCAGTTATTCATTTCCTTACTTTCTTTCCTCACTGGGATATTTTTCCCTGTTGGAGCTATTGGGCTTATAGCATCTTGCTTTTCCAACTAGGGTTGTAGCTTGGCTAATAATAATAATAATAATAATAATAATAATAATAATGATAATAATAATAATAATAATAATAATGCACGTTTATGGGAATGTAATAATATTGTGTTAATGGTTTCTTACATGTCCTCACAGAGTCGACTAATAATCATTGTTCAACGTAAGTCAATAATTATGTACTGCAATTTGTTAGTAATAGGTTAAGGGTACCGGCGGGATCAGGGCGTTTTTTTTTTTTTTTATATAAAGTTTTGTATTTATAGTTTGATTTGTATAAAATAGAAACTCTATCCTATGTTTTCCTTGAATTGAGCTAGTAGCTTTTTCGAAATTAATAGTTTTTTCCTTGTTTTTTATGTTATTTTTTTCCAAAATCTACATTCCCACATTTAAAAATAAAACAAAAATATAAGTATTTAATACTAAGTATAAGCCATACAAAATACATACAATAACCCTGCAAACCATATTTTTTTATATAAAAAGAAAATAAATCAAAATAATTCAAAATTTCATAATAATGGCAGAATTCTAAAAAATGAAAATGGAATGATACTCAAAAGTTGCTACATGAAATACACCAGAATCAAGCGTTTTAAAAACAATTATATTGAAAATGTAAAAATCTGATGACGTAGACTGTATTTAAAATAAAATAAAAAATACGTTTTGAGATAATTGTGTTAAAAGAGTTTCCTTCATTTATCTTCATTGATAAAGCTCCTTAGATGATCTCTGCAAGCTTGTCCTTTACTCAATTATTGGTAATAAGTTGGCAAGGACACAAGCCACCCGTTGAGATACTACCACTATAGTTATGGCGTCTTTGACTGGCCAGACAGTCCTAACATTGGATCCTTTTCTCTGGTTATGGTTCATTTTCCTTTTGCCTACACATACACTGAATAGTCTGGCATATTCTTTATATATTCTCTGTCCTCATACACCTGACAACACTGAGATTACTAAACAATTCTTCTTCATCCAAGGGGTTAACTACTGCACTGTATTGTCCAGTGGCCACTTTCCCCTTTCTAATGGTAGAATAGACTCTTTAGCTATGGTAAGCAGCTCTTCTAGGAGAAGGACACTCCAAAAACAAACCGTTGTTCTCTAGTCTTGGGTAGTGCCATAGCCTCTGTACCATGGTCTTCCACTGTCTTGGGTTAGAGTTCTGTTGCTTGAGGATACACTCGTGCACACTATTCTATCTTATTTTTCTTCCTCTTATTTTGTCAAAGTTTATATAATTTATATAGTCGATATTTATTTTAATGTTTTTATTCTTCTTAAAATATTTCCTTTTTCCTTGTTTCCTTTCCTCACTGGGCTATTTTCCCTGTTGGAGTCCTGGGATTATAGCATCCTGCTTTTCCAACTAGGGTTGTAGCTTAGCAAGTAATAATAATAATAATAATAATAATAATCATAATAATAATAATGATAATAATAATAATAATAATGCCGGTCGTTCATTACTTATATGCCTATTCCAACCTAAATTCCCTGTTCTAAAGTCAAGTCCAATAATCATAAAAACAGTAACCTGTTAGATATCTCATGAATTTATGTGAAAATCAGAACTTTTTGTTAAAAGAAGATTACTAGACAGTATTCTAGAAGTTTTATTCCAGCTGTGACCAAGTTGTGGAATGATTTTCCTAATCGGGTAGTTGAATCAGTAGAACTTCAAAAGGTTCGAAGTTGCAGCAAATGTTTTTATGTTGAACAGGCTGTCATAAGTCTTTTCATAGTTTATATATGACATATCTGTTTTGACATTGTTACTATTTTTAAAATGATTTATTGTTAATTTGTTCTCATCAGTTATTCATTTCCTTACTTTCTTTCCTCACTGGGATATTTTTCCCTGTTGGAGCTATTGGGCTTATAGCATCTTGCTTTTCCAACTAGGGTTGTAGCTTGGCTAATAATAATAATAATAATAATAATAATAATAATAATGATAATAATATGTTTGAATCGAAAACTTCCACAATGATTGCTAACGCTCAATGAAATTTATATATAATTTTATTGTGAACAGTTTCAACAAGCTTCTGAATGTATAATTTGTCCTAAGCCCTTGGGCTTATGGCATCCTGCATTTCCTTCTAGGGTTGTAGCTTAGCTAGTAATAGAAATATTTTATCCGTAATTGTAATTTCTCAGTTTTTTAATTCAGCTTCTCAATATATAGTTTGAACTAAGGCCTTGGAATTATAGGATCCTGTTTTTCCAAATTAAGATTGTAGTTTAGCTAGTAATAAAAATATTTTATCTGTAGTTATATTTTTTTTTTCACTTCAGCTTCTCAATATACAGTATAATTTACACTAACCCCTTGGTATTATAGGGTCCTGCTTTTTCAAATTTGAGATGTAGCTTAGCTAGTAATTTACTTCAGCTGAAGTTTTTTTACTTCAGCGATTCACATCCACACTTCACAACCATGTTGATGAAAAAACTTATTTCACAAATCTAATTTTAGCCATTTTACTAATATCACTTTATAAGTTTGCTAAAATATTAAAGAAAAATATATATATACGAAAACGAGTTCATTATTATCACTGTGTTGTACCAACCATGGTGTCACACGATCGTACATAGTTCATTTTGTGCTTGTATCTTCGCTCTCCCCTCGCACTAAAAAGAACCTAAAAAATCATGTCTGCTTTTCTCCTCTGTAACAGTGTCGACTTGTGAACATGAAAATTCTTGTTGCTTTGAGATTTTGTATATAAAGGAGAGTGTTCTACAATAAACTTACTCAGTTGCTTTCATTCTGCCTTGAGTCACAACCTTCTCTCGGCACCGTTACAGTGTAAACACTGTTCCTTCTCACTAATATACAGTTTCCATAAACTTATTTTTGCAGCCTCTTCTACAACTTCAGACTTAATCTCAGGTTTTGCATGTCGCTGTTTGATGTCGCTTGGAATAATTTGCTTCCAGCTGGTAAATTTTTAGCTGAACCTGATTTGGTCGAGAACATCTGGGAAATTGAAGTTCAAGGGATGATAAACGTTGACGAAATACCGTTTTTTCCTCAGATTTTGGTTAGTGTCGTGTACGCGTGGCTCGGCACAGAAGGTGCCTTCGGTTAATGTACCATTTAGAGATGTAATTAATTTCTTGGATGCTAATTAGGTTATTTCTGTATTGAAGTGCATTTTAGTCAGGTTTGTGCTACATCCTATTAACCTTTTTACCCCCAATGGACGTACTGGTACGTCTCATAAAACTCATCCCTTTACCCCCATGGACGTACCAGTACGTCCTTGCATAAAAACTGCTATTTAAATTTTTTTGCATAATTTTGATAACTTTATGAAAAACTTCAGGCATTTTCCAAAATAATGAGACGAACCTAACCTCTCTTTGACAAAAATTAAGGCTGTTAGAGCAATTTAAAAAAAATATTTTGCAAAATGTGCTTGAAAAAAAAAAAACGCCTGGGGGGTTAAGGGTTGGAAAGTTCCAAATAGCTTAGGGGTAAAAGGTTTAAGTCTTATTTCAGCCAACTAGAGGACATAGTTCCAATATCTTACTACTGTACGTTATTAAGGATGTTCTCAAAATGTCCGATTATAAATTTGAAGTTCTCTTGTACAAAATGGTGTGTTCTCAAATTTCTGAAGGGTTTGATCCACTTGGACTTGTATTGCCAGTTACTACTCTATGGAAGACACAGTGCTGCCAGTGCTACCAGGAAAAAATCCTCCATTGCCTTTCTGGACACAAGAAAGCACTGACGAGAAAAGGGAAGCACCCTTCTCATTCAATTCGACAGCAGCAGAAACTCCCTCTACGTAAAGGTGTACAACAATGTACAAGGAAAACCAAATTAATCTGAATTACAATGACATCGTCATCACTAGTTCACACTCATGAGGGGAAAAACAACAGCAAGAATACCATCAAACAGGAACAAAGAAGTGTATACAGTACAGTTTTGGTAGGTCACACAATCAAGTCAGTAAGCTACAGTTATTGGGAAAGCTGCAAATCTTTCTTCTTCTTCATAAACATCGAACTGCCATCAATTATACAGAGAAAAACAGCATTAAAACAACTAGTTAATGGCACCAGTGGTATGTCTGTACTGTACGGTGGCTTAAACCTAAGTGGAGCTCAGTGGCCTGTCAAGTTGGAGGGGCATCCCCTTCATGCTGAAAACATGCTCCTATCAAAGACCATGGGTTTATATTCATGTGGGAACAAATATTCTATTCATGTACACACACAGTCTATGAAAGAGTAATGGACTAATATACAGCAATTCAAAATTGTATTGGTTACATTATAAACCCATTATTTTTAACATACTCTCCTTTATTTTAAGATAGGCAAAGGCTAGGAGAAGGAAAACTCCAAAATCAAACCAAACAAGACCCCAACGGCGGAGCTTCCCAGCGCCGGCGGAAGAGGGCAATGCCTGTCGGGCAGGCAACAAGGCGGGCCTTGACATAACAAGAACCCAGCAGCCCGATGCAACCAACATCGGAGAAGCCGCCTGTCTCATATGTCTTGAGCCGCGGTGAAAATGATGTGGGCCAAGTGTGTGTGGCGTGGCCGTTGCAAAGCCACGACCACCCAAAACAATATACCTAGCTACTGGCATTCTGTCGTTTCCTCCACCCTTCTTCATCTCTTTCTCACCATCATCATCATAATCACCACCAGCAAGTCCTGAGGCGACAGCACCGTGGGTGAAGGGGGCAGGCCTGGATAGCTGAAAGCCCTTAGCCCACGACTGCACTCAGGCGGCGAGTCTAAGATTCAGTCGCTCTCTGGTGACGGTGCCGTGACACCAGAGTTCGGCAGCTGGACCCGTGTCTGGGCTGGCCTATTGAGGACACCGCAGCCCACCCCACATGGGGAGGCCCCTAGAAAAGGTGGGGTAAACATCGGACACGGCAAAACCGTCTGGTCAGCTCACCGCGGCTGGCGGACATCCCACTAATGCGGTCGAAATAACAAGAAAAAAATATTAACCTTAGGTGCGTGGAACATCCGCACCCTCCAAGACGCGACAAACACCAACCGCCCGGAACGACGTACAGCCCTCGTCTGCAAGGAGCTAGCCCGCTTCAATGTTGATGTGGCGGCTCTTAACGAGACCAGACTACCCGAAGAGGGCAACATCAGGGAAGCTGGAACAGGCTACACCATCTTCTGGAAAGGCAAGGCCCTAGAGGAGCCTCGCATCCACGGTGTCGGCTTCGCCATCCGTTCCCAGCTAGTGCAGCAGCACAACCTCGCTCCCAAGGCCATCAGTGAGTGCCTGATGACTGTCCGCATCCCCATCACGCGGGACAGACATCTCACCCTGATCTCTGTCTACGCCCCAACTATGACCTCAACCGATGATAACAAAGCTGCCTTCTACACCCAGCTCGACCGAACCATCCAGGCAGTGCCCGCCAATGACAAGCTCGTTGTGCTTGGCGACTTTAATGCCCGATTAGGCAAAGACCATCGCCTGTGGGAGGGAATCATCGGCCGCCATGGCATTGGAAATTGCAACGCCAATGGCCAACTCCTACTGGGTCTGTGTGCAGAACACCAACTTGTGGTAACCAACACCATCTTCCAGTTACCAAAGCGACAAAAGACCACATGGAGACACCCACGGTCTAAACACTGGCCCACCCTGGACTACGTCCTGACCAGAGCCAGAGACCGAGGAGACGTCCGCATCACCCGATCCATGCCCGGAGCGGACGACTGCTGGACGGACCACAGACTCCTCATCCCCCTTTCTCTCCGTGACGACCCTACGACCACCCAGAAGGGCACCTGATAGCATACCACACCAACGCTTTGATTGTAGGAAGCTCCGCAACCCACAGGTGGCACAGAACTACAAGGAGGCCTGCGAACAATACCTCGCAGACCCTGTGGGTCAGGCCACTGTCGAGCACCACTGGACCACCCTCAGAAACGCCATGGCCCGTGCCGCGGAGGAAACACTAGGCTACACCACCAAGAAACGGCAGGATTGGTTTGATGAGAATGATGCTACCATCTCTCTTCTCATTGAAACCAAACGACAAGCACGCCTGACTTTGGAAAACCAACCAACAGCAGCTAACAAATGTGCTCACAAGGTGGCTGAAGCTGGTTGCCAAAGAGGTATCCGTGAAGCCCAGAACACCTGGTGGCAAAGAAAAGGCTGCAGAAATACAGAGTTTCGCTGACCAACGTGACCTGCGCAGCTTCTATGCAGCAACAAAAAAAAATATTTGGTCCCACACGGTCATCAGTGGGCAGCCTGAAGGACGCGGATGGGGGCCACGACCATCACCGACAGCGAGGGCATCCTGGCCAGGTGGAGGTCTCACTTTGAGAACCTCCTCAATGACCAAGCAGACACCCCAGACGATCTCCTGCGAATGACCCCGCAGCATCCCGTCCGTCACTGGATGGCACTACCACCCTCCATCCATGACTTCAACAAGGCCTGCAGCGCATGAAGCCCGGCAAAGCCCCAGGGCCAGACAACATCCCGTTGGAGCTTCTCACTCACGGTGGCCCCGGCTTGAGGAACCGTTTGATGCTCCTTATACTGAAAATATGGGAGACCAAGACCCCCCCCCCCCCAGTGACTTCCGCGATGCAAACATCGTTACCATCTTCAAGAAGGGAGACAGGGAGAACTGTAACAACTACCGGGGAATATCACTACTAAGCATCGCGAGTAAGATTTTCGCTCGGATTCTCCTTGACCGCCTCCTTATTCTCGCAGAAGACGTCCTGCCAGAGTCCCAGTGTGGCTTTCGACCTTCCCGCGGGACCATAGACATGATCTTCTGTGCGCGACAACTACAAGAGAAGAGCCTCGAACAACAACAGCCCTTAATGTTCATCTTCTGGGATTTGAAAAAGGCCTTCGACAAAGTACCTCGACCTGCCATGTGGGCTGTCCTCAAAAGATATGGCTGCCCACCCGATTTTGTCAAGCTGGTGCGTGCCCTCCATGACGGAATGGTTGGGAGAGTCTGCCACCAGAACTCTATTTCATACCCATTCCCCATCAACGGCGGCCTGAAGCAGGGCTGTGTTCTGGTCCCGACGTGTTTTTCGCTATACACCGCAGCAATGCTCAACGAGATTCCCCCAGACACACCCTCAGTCGACTACGTTTCCGCATGGATGGAGGCGCTTTCAACCTTGCTAGACTCCGCGCCAGAACCAAGACCACCCTGTGTGCAGTGCGAGAACTGCAGTATGCTGACGACAATGCCACCCCAGGTCAGACAGCAGAGGACCTGCAGTCGTTAGCTGATGCATACAACTCTGCCTACGAACGTTTTGGGATGCAAGTCCACTCAGACAAAACCAAGACCCTCGTCCAACATCCACCAGGTTTGATGCTCCCCAACTTCAATACCACAGTGAATGACCAACCGTTAGAACAGGTGGACCAGTTCTCCTACCTAGGGAGCATCCTAACATCAGATCCCACAAGCAAAAAGGACGTGGAGAACAGGATCAGGCCAGCCCACTCCGCCTTTGGCCGACTCAACTGCCGCATATTTAACAACCACGCACTGACAATGACCACCAAAATAATGGTGTTCAGGGCAGTAGTCCTCTCCACACTCCTGTATGCATGTGAAACATGGACGCTATATAGAAACGATATTAAAATCCTAGAACGCTTCCAACAAATGAAACTGAGGCAGATCTTGAAAATCCCCTGGGAGAGCCACACCACCAACATTGAAGTCTTAGAACGTGCCTCGCTGACCAGCGTGGAGGCCACCATCATCCACCACCGCCTCCGCTGGATAGGACACGTGCATAGGATGGATCCATCTAGGCTCCCAAAGAAAATATTCTACGGAGAACTGACCCAGGGCACCAGACCACGAGGAGCCCCGAAAATGCGCTATAAAGATCAACTAAAGCGCACCCTGGCTCTAACTGACATCGATCCTTCCTCGTGGGAAGAAACAGCCAGGGACAGGAAAACCTGGAGGAGTACAGTACACCATGGCACCGTGGACTTTGAGGAGAGGAGGAGACAAAATGAGGAGGCTAGGAGGAGAAGAAGGAGAGAGCGATTAGAACAGCCCCGCCCACTACCTACCCTCCCTTGTGAACACTGTCCGCGACTCTTCCACCACAGACTAGGACTTAACAGCCACATCAGGCATAAGCACCCATCCCACAGATAGGAGGCTGATGGCTAACGACAGAACCCAATACTCGGACACGAGTGGGCGCCGACGACGACGATTTTTGCACAACATTCAAGAAGGAAATTTCTTCTTCTTTGCGTACCTCTAATTAAACACTGCCTTCATCGATTTCAGGGGGAAAATCTTCATCGTTAAATACTATCAAAGTCAAACCATGTGTCTGCAGAACATTCGGAAACATTTCACTTAGTCATAGTAGTTTTGAGGCTCACGATCAGCTGATTTTACTACACATGTTTAATCAGAACCTTAACTAATGTTTTAGCGTGAAAAAAAGCTTCACTGATTCCAGAATAAGCGAATGTTTATTAAAATCCTTCATTCTCGATAGGTTCAATAGTAGAAAAGCACAAAAACTGTATACGAAGTCCAAAAACACTCCAAATAATTTGGCTGTCCCAGCGAGCAAATCAACAGTCAATTCATTACACAAGAAGCTTCCAAGCGCCAACAATACAAAGGAAACAAAGGTTTTCGACGTATCGGCAATCTTTCCTAAGGTACTCCTGTGTTCAGGGTTGCCAGATTTGCCTTTTTCAGGCCAAAAACGCCAAATTCGTCCTTTTTTATATCATAAATTTCAAATTTGGCCTTTATGAAATAAATTGGCCTATAGTTATATGAAAAAGGTTGGCCGTAAATACTACATTTTGACCTGTTTTTCTACTAATGGGTTGGGTTGGCCTTCTAATGCTGTAGTTGATTAGAAGTTGGCCCTAAAAATTTAGAAAACTGGCAGCCCTGCATTTGTGTTGCTGATGGCCAACGGGTCGTACGGAATATTATAACACGTAAATATAAATATAATATGATGATTGAGGAAATTTCTCGTGAATGTAATGATATCTGTAATGGTTATGTACGATATACCAAAATTCTCGTAGTATATGCACGAGCAAATTCACCTTTTTATTATAAAAAGAAGCTTCAAATAAATACTCTTACGTCTGGCAATAGAACACACCTATCACTACGTAAATATGACAAAATCTAGAAATATTTCTAGGTGACCCAAAATGGTTATACATTTCTTATTATACCAAAAAAAATATGTAATAAAATTGTTTCTAGTAGTCAGTTGTAATTTTACTCAATCTACTTAGTAAATAGGTGATTCACTGAAAATATTTATGATATATTGCGCACTCACAGAAATGTAAGAACACGATTTCTATCTTAAATTTCTTACGAACACTAAGCTACACTCTAGAAATGTCCATACTGCTGTTTTTGGGCGGTAGAAACATATAGATAACAGAAGCTACTCCCAAAAAGGGTGCTCTCAGACGGTAATAATTTCTTAAGTTTCACCATTTTAGCTCAGACACCAATCAGGTGAAGTTTTAAATGGAAAAAAAAGAAAAAAAAATTAGTGGGCCACTTATTTTTAAAAAAATATACATGCCAATACTGGGGTAATAGTTATTCCCATCTTGGAGGTCTAGTACATGAATAGTAGCACAAGCTAATGTTAGAGCTTAGATCCTAGAATGCAGGAGACCAATTAGATTAATAATAAAAAATTGGCAATATATATATATATATATATATATATATTCATATATATATATATATATATATATATAAATATATATATATATATATATAATATATATGCCTGTCTGTAAGTGTCCCTTTCCGAGTGTGGAATCCTTTACGTGATGAAAGGGTTTGGCTAACGCCATGATCAGAAAAGCTCTACTAGCAGAAAAGCTCTACTAGTCAAAGCCACATATACAAGGTTGCTTTACTGTGAGTGATCGGACTAAAGTCTCCCACCATCACCAATCAACAGTTGCCAACGTGGCGAGGAAAATTGCCAAAAACCTGACATGACTAACGACATGTATGAGGTCTATGCACTACAGTGGACAACAAACGACTGCATTTTGTTTACTGCTGTTTACTGGCTAGTACAGTGGTAACGCGTTCGCCTAGCATTCACATGGCAGAAGATAGATCCCAACCCAGGACCGTGAGTTTAAGCTGTATACTGGGGAGGCTACTGCTGTGGTTGGGCACCACAGTGGGGGGTTGGGCTAGCCCGGCTGACGTTCTGGTGAGCTTCTATTCTGATGAAACAGGAACTGAAACCAGACAACTTTATATATATATAT